>NC_061111.1:2850629-2886197 GCF_002878395.1 Capsicum annuum
GGAGGAACAATGTTCCTTTAGGGCATGAAGAAAATCATGACCAGGAGGGGGAAATTGGAAATAGAGAAAGGAGCCCCAACTATGGTACTACTTCTCAATTTCCCAATTCTTCTATTTTTCAGCATTCTCATTTCAATAGATGGTCGAGAATGGAGTTTTTAAAGTTTTTCGAGTATGATCTTCGATCTTGGTTATTCAAGATTGAGCAATTCTTCTCTATGGAGAATATTGCACCTGAGGATAAGGTAACCATAGAATCTATGCAGTTGGAAGGGGAAGCTATCCAATGGTATGTTTCTTTCATGAGATATAGACAGTATGTGCAGGCTATCAGTTAGAAGGAATATGTAGGAGCTTTGGTAAAGAGGTTTGGGATTGACTTTGATGATCCTATGGAGGAAATTAAGAAGATTAACCAGAGAAGAAGTGTAAGAGAATATCAAGCAGCTTTTGAAAGAAGTTTAACTAGGGTGAACTTATCAGAGGAGAATGCTATCAGTTGCTATATTGGAGGCTTGAAAATTGAACTCAACATTGCTGTGAAGATCACAAAACCTTCCTCTCTTTCTCAGGCTTACAATAGTGCAAGAATGCAAGAGGCATATTTTTTTGATATGAGACAACATTCCAGTAATTCTTTTCAAGTCAATGCAAGAAAGTTTGTAGATCAAAAGTACTCTAATAGTAAGGACATTCTACCTACTCCTAGTAGGATTACTTCTGGATTCTCTAAAAGGGTGAACAAGAGAACTCTAAGTATTGAGGAGATGAATGATAAGAGAGCAAGGGGGTTGTGTTATTTTTGCAATGACAAATACATGCCTGGTCATAAATGCAATAATTCAAAACAATTGTACTTGTTAGAGGTGGATGAATCTGAAGATTTAGATGAGTCACAGATTGAACAAGATGGTGAAGTCCAAGAAAAACAAGGTGATCAGTTGGAGTTGGGACATCCTGCAGAACATATGGAAATTTCCATGCATGCCTTGAATGGTTCATTGGGATTTAGGACCCTGAAGGTGACTGGTTATCATTCCAAAATGGAGTTGCATATCCTAATTGACACTGGAAGCTCACATAATTTCATTGACCCTGACTTGGTCAGTAAATTAGGTTGTGAAGTGAAACCTATTAAATTGGAAGTGGTGGCTGCTCCTAATGGTAGCATGCAAGTAGATAAGATGACAACCATTACTTAGTTGCTGCAAGGAGATGAATTTTATGCTGATTTTCTTTTACTTACTCTTGGTTCTTGTGGAGTGGTGCTGGATTTCAGTGGTTACTCACGTTGGGAGATATCAAACTGAATTTCAGAAAATTAACCATGGAATTCTGGTATGAAAGGAAGAAAGATTTACTCAGAGGTGCCAGCAATCAAGTATTGACTTCGGGTGCAGGGAAATTAACAAAACAATCAGGCAACCAATCTCAACTGTGTATGATTCAGGTGGTTCCACAAAGTAGGGAAGAAAGCATGTGGCATCCCTCATAAGTTGACAAGAATCAAGAAGATGAGCCTGCATTACTTAAGGTATTATTTGAATTTTCTGCATTGTTTGAAGAACCTATAGGTCTACCACCTTCTAGAGGTATATATGACCATAGAATCGTATTGCAACCTGGTATTGAACCTATCAATAAGAGACCTTATAGATACCCCTCTGTTAAGAAGGATATTATTGAAGGCATAGTGCAACAAATGATGGATCAAGGTATCATTCAACCTAGCTGCAGTCCTTTTGCATCACCTGTGGTATTAGTAGGCAAAAAAGATGGATCTTGGAGGTTATTTGTTGATTATAGAGATTTGAACAAATTCACTGTCAAGAACAAGTTTTCAATCCCTATTATTGAAGATCTCTTGGATGAACTAGGAAGTTCCAAGGTCTTCTCTAAAATCGACTTAAGGTCTGGATATCACCAACTAAGAATGGTAAAAAAGGATGTACCTAAAGCTGCTTTTAGAACCCATTCTGGACAGTTTGAATATTTGGTAATGCCTTTTGGCTTATCAAATGCCTCTACTACATTCCAAGGATTGATGAACTCTATATTTCAGAAGTTTTTAAGGAAACATGTACTGGTTTTTTTCGATGATATATTGATTTACAGTAGAACTATGGAGGAACACATTGTGCATTTAAGGTCTGTGTTTTTTAAGATGTTGGAACATCAAATTTTTGCTAAGAAGAGCAAATGTTTCTTTGGTGTTAAAAGAATTGAGTACCTTGGTCATTTTATAACAGCAGAAGGTGTGTCTACTGATCCGCAAAAGATTAAGGCTATAAGGGAATGGCCTACCCCATCTACATTGAAATAATTGAGAGGGTTTTTGGGGTTAGCTGGATATTACAGGAGGTTCATACAAGGGTTTGGTATCATTTCCAAGCCTCTTACTGACCTCACTAAGAAGGATAAATTCAAATGGAATGACACAGCACATAAGTCCTTTATGCAGTTGAAGCATTAACTCAATCTCCTGTGTTAGCTTTGCCAGATGCGAGAAAAATATTTATTGTGGAGACTGATGCCAATGGATATGGTATTGGTGTTGTACTTATGCAGGAGGGACATCCTATAGCCTTAATTAGCAAGGCATTATCACCAAAACATGCAGCTATATCAATATATGATAGGAAGTTATTAGCTATTGTTCAAGCAGTTACTAAATGGTCTCAGTACTTGTTAGGCCAAAAGTTTGTTAACAGGACAGGCCAAAAAGCTTTAAATTTTCTCATGGAACAAAAACTACACACCAATTCACAATTGTTGTGGCTGACTAAGTTGATGCCTTTTGACTATTCCATTGAGTACACAAAAGGGGTTGAGAATAAAGTGGCTGATGCACTCTCTAGAGTGACTGGTGCTGAATTGCTTGCTTTAATTATCTCTCCTACAAACACTAAACTTTTCAATAATATTGTGGCTAGTTGGCATACAGATCCAGAGCTCACTCAACTAATTGCTGACTAAGAGGCAAATCCTACATCACACAGACAGTTCACCTGGGAACATGGTCAGTTGAGGAGGAAAGGAAAGATAATGATTGGAAAGGTGCAGAACTTGAGGAAGGATATTATGTCCCTATGGCATGTTGGTCCCTTGAGGGCTATTCAGGAGTAGATGCTACCCTTAAAAGGTTGTTAACACTGTTCTATTGGAAAATTTTGAGATCTGATGTAAAGGACTTCATTCAGAAATGTGATGCTTGTCAGAAAAACAAATCTGATTTGGCGGCTTATCCTGATTTGTTACAAACTTTACCAATTCCAGAGGTGGTGTGGTCTGTAATTAGCATGGATTTTACTGATGGTCTTCCCAAATCACAGGTTTTTTAAGTAATACTGGTGGTGGTGGATAGATTAAGTAAATATGGTCACTTCATGCCACTCAGCCATCCTTATACTGCTCAATCTGTTGCTAAAGTGTTTTTTGATACTATTGTGAGACTACATGGTCTACCAGATGGCATAACAAGTGATAGAGATACAGTTTTTCTCAGCTCTTTCTGGCAAGAGCTTATCAATCTTCAAGGTGTGATGTTGCATACTTCTACTGCATATCATCCCCAATCTGATGGTCAGACGGAGGTCTTAAATAGATGTCTCGAGACTTATTTGAGATGTTACTACAATGATGATCCTTCTGCTTGGGTTACTTGCTTACCTATGGCTGAATACTGGTATAACACATGTTTCCACTTGGCTATCCAAACTACACCTTATGAGGTGCTTTACGGTAGGCCTCCTCCTCTACATCTACCCTACTTGCCAGGTGAATCGACTTTTGCAGAGGTGGTTACTACACTGATTAATAGAGAGCTTAAGTTACAGCTCCTTAAGCACCATTTGCTCTGAGCTCAACATAGAATGAAACAACAAGCTGATGCTCATAGGAGTGATAAAAATTTTAATATTGGTGATTGGGTCTATTTTAAAGTGAAACCTTTCAGGCAAACCACTATATCTCACTATCCTTCTCATAAGTTGGCTGCCAAATATTATGGGCCATTTCAGATTATTAAAAGTGTTGGTATTGTTGCGTATACACTGTTGCTTCCAAGTTCTGTCAAGATCCATCCAACTGTCTATGTGTCCTTACTCAAAAAATGCTATTTTGTACCCTCTACTATCTTTAGTCCTCCTACTGTGTACTTAGCCAATCCCAATCGTCCCAATCCTGAAGCTGTTTTGCAAAAAAGACTAGTCAAGAAAGGCAATAAAGCGGTGGCACAAGTGTTAGTGAAATGGTCTGATCTACCTGCCGATGTTGCTACGTGGGAGTTTGCTAGTGTGTTGAAGACCAGATCTTTCTATGGGGGGAGTATTGTTATCATAAATTGAAGTTCAAGTTAGTTGAAGTTAGTGGAAGTCCAAATCAGTTGGTTTTAAAAGTTAGTTAGAAACAGTGCAACTACAGTAGTCTGTTTCCAGAAGTTAGTTAGGAGTGACAAGTTGAGTCGGTTATCAAATAACTGTTTCATTAGATAGCTTTGATCATTTCAGTTACATCATTGTCTATAAGTACTCATTGTAATCATCATTTACAGCATATATGAAAATTGCAACTCTTCCTCCTAAAATTCTATTTTCTCTGTTCTTCTCATCTTCTAATTACTCTTGATTGTATCCTCAAATCTCCATTCCTGGACAATCTTTAGATCCTCGAATCTTTGAGATTCCTGAAATCGAGTAATATTTCCTGACTCGAAAAGGGCTACCTAGCCTACATAAGTAGAGTGAAAGCTACCCAGAGTGGAGCCGTCGAGGACGACGGATACGGAGCGTGTTGGTTTGTTATGATCCATTGCAAAGTCCCACATTGGTACTACAAAGTATTGGTGTCGGTTATTTATAACCTTAGGCTCTCCCACCTTAATAGCTAGCTTTAGCTTTTGGGGTGTGGTTCTCCTAAGATTGTAACACACAGTTACAATTCAATTTGGAAAAAATACAAATAACTGAATGATTAATACTGTGCTTCCGCCATTAATGGACTTCTGAGCTCACAATGAGTTCCTATAATGGAGAATTGAATGAGGAAGAAGAAGAAGAAACCGAGAGAAAGTGAGAATGTAGAAAGAGAATATTTTGGGGAAAGTAGTAAGAATGTAGAAAGAGAATATTTTGGGGAAAGTACCTGATATTTGTCTAACTAACTCACTCCTCCGTTGACTAGGATTTTTATTAGCTGTTGAGTTGTGGCTAATTTGGGCCGTTGATTAGCAGTTGATTACTTATAATCTGAAACGTCCATCACAATCCTCTTGCCAGCTATGCCCACCTGCCCTCCATGTGAATTATTCTTAGCCACACCTGTGTACCCCACTTTACTCTTTTATTTCCCTTTTTCTCTATTATACTAAATCAGTACATATGATATTGCAAGTCCAAAGTATTACAACATCCTTCAGATCCACATCGAGAGTGTAGCTAGTAGGCATGATGTGAGTGTAATTCACCAGCTTGATAAACGCCTTAACCCGAGACTTCTTCGTCCGTTTCTTTGCTAAATCCTTTCGAATCACCTTCTTCGGGTACTTGGAAATACCTGCAACCAAACAATGACCGTATGGCCTGTCCCGTGTTCCTTCATCAAATGCACGGACAATCACTGCTTTTCGTCCGACGTATTTGCCTTGAAGAAGGATCACTGCATTGTTTGGCTTCAAGAACTTCACCATCTTCACCGCCGTGGATTGTTTTTCTCTCGATTTCTCTCTCTGTCTCTCTCGCTCGGTTGAGTGAAATGGGAGTGCAAAACCATACGTTTTGAATTTATGAAGTAAGAGTGGCTAAGCAAAGCCCTAATTGTTAATGGGTTTGGCCCATAATTTATTGTTAATGGATTTGGGCTTTGACAAAATGAATCTTCTCAACCAACATGGCAGATTTACGTAAAGTAAATTAATCTTATAATTATGACCCCGCATAATTCCAATTCCAAATGTTGTTGTTGTTGTTAAATTTTGTCCTGTTTTATAAAATTGTGCTAATATATGCTATGAAAATTTGCCCTTCTAGACAATATTAGATCCGAGTTAATTGTTTGTTGCAAACTTCTGTTTAATGTTTGCAATAACTTGCAAGGCTAAAGGCCTTCACATTCAATTGTAACTTGTTCAAAAGGATTCTTTTTAGGAAATGTAGTCTGAAAGTTTCATAAATTTACCCCTTAGGACAATTAGCTTTTTTTGCAAAGGGTTTGGCCCATAATTTATTGTTATGGGATTTGGGTTTGGAGGAAAACGATTTGGGCTTTGACAATATGGACCTTTTCAACCAAAATTAGAGTTCATTTGCACTTTTCTCCTATTTAAGCTTATCTTTAATTTACCCCTCGGGACAATTAGCATTATCTGCGGGACATAAATTTATATTTTTGTGAATGGAGGTTTTGAAGCAATGGTAGAAATGTCTTAATGTAGGTTTTGAAGCAATGGTAGAAATATCTTAATGTAGCTTTAGAAGGAAATGCTTTATTCAAACAATGGCCAATGGTCTCGCACTAGCCAGACACCGACCGAAACTCAAAGATGACCCAGAGTAACTGCACATTCAGTTGATGCTATTACACTTTTTAAGTTATTTCAAAATGGTCTACTTTCCAATAGTCATTTTTCACGCCTTTAATGAACTCTACTTTCCAAAAAAGAGAGCTTTCCAATAGCCATTGGCTTTAAAGGCGTGTCTGGCTATTGTTTGACCACTTTAGAGTTCATTTAAGTTTTAGAAATCTCTCAAGTTATTTCACGCCTTTAATGAACTCTACTTTCCAAAAAAAGAAAGCTTTCCATCTTCTTCATCGATGATAATCCCTAATGACTCTGTTGTTGTGGAGCCCCCATTCCCATGATGAATATGCTTCTTCTATTAGCACAAGATCTTAATCTAGGTAGAAGCTTTCTTGTTTTCGACTGATGAAGGTCCCAAAAGAATTGACTATAATCTTTTACAAGTTTTTATTTGGTTGTACAAGGTATTATATTACATTGAGCCACCAAATTAGAGTAAACATAATTCTTCTAAAAACATGGATTTGCAATGAATCTGCTTGTAATAACTAGAGTTATTTATATATAGTGCTTATTGAGTTTAGATAGTTTTATGACACTCGGATATTACTTAAATTCACCAAAATAATGTAAATAATTAATAATCTAAGGAGGGGTAAAATAAGTAATCCACAGAAATAGTATGATACAGATAGACCAACTACAAACACCAATGTGTTAAAGAAATGGAATTTACAAGTAATATGAGAGGGAAGTCGTAATCTATGAGATACTGGAAAGGTACAATAATAGTCCTCAACAAGGCAACTCCATCTCCTTTTTAGGATGAATAGGTAATTCAGGAGCACAATATGCCATGTATCTATACAAACAAACTTAAACCAAGGCACAAGATCAAGGCTAAAGCACCAACGCTAACAATTCTTCGTTCAACCTGTGAACCAGTACCAACATTGTTAACGCTAGAAATACATCTTTTCCTCCAATATCATACGCAGCGTGCATGAAGTGGGCAAAGGTATAGAAATATGTGGTGCAGAATAGCAGTAGAGCATAATACGCATGCACCATCAAACTCCAAAAGGTAATGCAAGGCTGAGCAACTTATCACTGGAATGACCTCAATCATAAATTCAGCCTTGGCACCAATTGACTGGAAAGGCGACATCTCGCCGATGCCAATAAAGAACAGAGTGCAATATATGCAACCACATGAAAAATTAGGAGACCCAAAAAAATAACCACGTAGGTGACTGACTGGATGGGGGTCCTCATCAAAATGGAAAAAGCTCACCCATGCAGAGTGTTGTGATAGCAATGGAATAGTGTCTAAGTCTAAGGCAGCAGTGAATTAGTTAGTAGATGACAGGCTGTCCAAGTGGTAGTTGTAACTAATTACAGTTGGAGTTGAGATAGTGGGGCTAGCTGACTCTATATATATATTGTACATTGTACACTTGGGAGCTAAGACACAATAGAAAATATTTTTTCACTCTCTCTATTACTCTCTACCCTATACTGGTTTCTCATTGATGAAACTCAACATGGTATCAAAGCCCGATTGACTTAATCATTTGTTGATTGTCATATAGTTACAGGCAGTGAAGATAGTGATCAAAATCACATTTTTTCCTTTTTTTTGTCGCTCGAATTTGCGGTTGATTATTGTAATTCTGTAAATTTTTGCTCAAATTTGTGCACTAGTGTTGTTTGCTGAAAGGTCTGAGTGTCCTATCTCATAATTCTAGTACTATGGCGAGTACAATTGGTGTTATTAATGGCAGAATCTCTAATTCATTTGGTGCTACTACAACCGTGATTGATCATCACCATCCTTTATATCTACAAGCTTGCGATACTCCAGGTAGTTCACCTATTTCTATACAACTAACAGGATCTGAAAACTATGCATTATGGAGCAGATTAACGCAAATTGGTCTCTTAGGCAAGAGCAAGTTAGATTTTGTAGATGGCTGACATACGAAGGAGAATTTTGAACCTGCTTTGCATGATTTATGGGGAAAATGCAATGCAATAGTGTTGTCATGGATTATGATTTCTGTGAGCAAAGAATTACTTAGTGGAATTGTGTATGCATCAAATGCTCAAAAGGTTTGGTCTGATCTGGAAGAGCGATTTGACAAAGTAGATGGATCGCGAATCTTCTTCCTCCATAAGGAAATCGCAACACTAGTGCATGGTACATCTTCTGTATCATCATACTTCTCTAAGATAAAAGAGCTTTGGGAGGAATATGATTCTCTTATGCCATGTCCTAGCTATTCGTGTGACGAATCTCAAACTTATGCCTCCCATTTTGAACACCAACGATTAATGCAGTACTTAATGGGACTTAATGATTAATATAATCAGTGTAGGAGTCAAATTATGATGTTATATCCTCCTCCTATTGTCAATAAGGCCTATTCCTTGGTTATATCGGAGGAAGGTCAACGTTTACTTGCTAAGTCAAATTCTGTCAACATAACTGATACATCCGATAGTATGGCATTTTTGGTGGGAAGAATACCTTCAATTTTGGTGCCAAATAAGGAGGCACATCCTTTGAGATCTTTGATGCAGGTGGTACATCCTACAATGGAGGATACAGGGGAGAACAAAGTAGCATAAATCCCCAATACTATAGGAAAGGGAAACCATCTATGAACTCAGGATTTTCTGGACTGAATCACAGCAACAACTCCAACTATAGACTGAAGAAAACCAATCTATATTGTGACTATTGTAACTGGAAGGGACATACCAAAGATACTTGTTATAAACTCCATAGTTATCCCAATGATTCAAAAGGGCAGAAGAAGAATTTAGTTACTACTAATGCTGCAAATTATGCAGGCTCTTTTGATGATCTATGTGAAGCAATGCCTGGAATGCAGCTTGAAAATCACTCTACCGGTGGACGGTGTGCAGCAGGAGGTTCAACAATGCCTCACTTTACTCATGAGCAATATCAACTGTTTCTTCAATTACTTGAGAGGCATCCTACCTCTGCAAATATAGTTGGTACAACAGGTACTATGCATAGTTCTATCTCCTTGACTGATGATAATAAGTGGATAGTAGACTCAGGTGCATCCAAACATATGGTTCATAATATAAATCTCTAAAGCAATGCCAAGATGTTAGACATCTTTAGTACTGGTAATGTTCATCTACCAATTAGTAACTTGGCCAAGGTAACTCATATAGGTCAGTCTCAGGTTCTGCAAGAAGCTGAAATTAATCATGTTCTTTATCTCCCAGAGCTCAAGTATAACCTACTCTCTGTTCTAAGCTAACAAAAGAGTTACAATGTTGTGCCTTGTTTTACCCAGAGTTTTGTATTTTCTAGGATCTGTTCAGTGGGAAAGTGAGGGGGATTGGAAGACTAGAGAATGACCTATATGTGATAAATGCAGATTGTCAGCTAACTTCTCAAGGACCTCAAATTGGTGATAATGCTTCTTCTGTTCCAGTTGTAGCCAGTGTGAGAAATTCTAGAATAAACTTGTCTCTGTGGCACAAAAGGCTAGGACATGTTCCTTTACCTACTTTAAAAGGTCTGAACTGCTTCAAGAATGTATATAGTGATATTACTGCTAAACACGGTACTGTGTGTCCATTGCCAAAACAATCTAGACTTTCTTTTGTTTCAAGCTCTACTACTTCTTCAGGCTGTTTTGAGTTACTTCATGGTGATGTGTGGGGGCCCTATAGGGTTCCTACCTTTGATGGGAAAAGGTACTTTCTGACCTTGGTAGATGATTTTTCAAGGCATACATGGGTTTTTTTTGTTGAACTCCAACTCTGAAGTTATAGTTGCACTCAAACACTTTCTTCTTCAGATAAAGAATGTGTTCAATGCTTATGTCAAGATGTTAAGAACTGATAATGGGTGTGAGTTCTTTAATTCTCAAATGTCTGAACTTATACATAGCCTTGGTATTGTTCATCAGAGTTCCTGTGTGTACACACCTCAACAAAATGGTGTAGTTGAGAGGAAGCACAGACATATTCTAGACACTGCCAGGTCGTTACGGTTTCAGTCTTGTGTTCCTTTTAGGTTATGGGGGGAATGTGCTTTAACAACAGTATATCTTATTAATAGAATTCCTTCATCTGTACTTTATGGTAAAACTCCATATGAGTTTTTGTATAAAACTCATCCCACTCTAGATCACCTCAGAGTCTTTGGTTTCTTGGCTTATGCTACTCAAGTCAAGAAACTAGCTAAGTTTGATCCAAAGGCTATTCCCTCTATTTTCTTTGGTTATTCTACTCTTCAAAAGGGCTATAAACTCTATAATATTCACACCAAAAAGTTGTTTGTTAGAAAGGATGTCTCATTTTAAGAATCACTCTTTCCCTTTTCTCAAGGTTCTTCTCAAGGGACCTCTATTTTTCCAGTTCTGCATTTTGCTGATATGCCTAGTAAACCTGCTTATCAAGTTGTTTTTGTTCCTTTGACTGCGTCTCCTACATCTCCACCTATACCTGATAAAGATTTTTCTTCATCTGCACCTCCTTCTTCCTCCTCACCTCCACCTGATGCACCTCCTTCAATTAGGAGATCTTCTAGACCTAGAAAACCTCTCATCTGGCTTCAGGAATTTATTACTCAGCCCAAAACATCTTCTTGTTTGTATTCGGTCTCTAACTATGTTAGTTATGATTCTCTTTCTCCTGCTTTTGCTACTGCTTTAGCCTCTTATTCTGCTATTGTGGAGCCTAAAATATTTCACAAGGCTGCTCTTAACCCTTATTGGATTAAGGTAATGCAAGCTGCAATTGCAGTTCTAGATGCAAACAATACTTGGAGCATAGTCGATCTCCCACTTGGAAAACATCCTATTGGATGTAAGTGGGTGTATAAAGTAAAGTATTTAGCTTCTGGGGCTATTGAAAGGTACAAGGCACGTCTGGTAGCAAAGGGTTTTTCACAGCAAGAGGGGCTTGATTATTCAGAAACATTTTCCCCTGTAGCCAAGATGGTTACAGTGATGTCTGTCTTAGCTATTGTTGTTGCTTATCATTGGACTATTGTACAGATGGATGTTAACAATGCTTTCTTGCATGGTGATCTCTTCGAAGAGGTCTATATGACTATTCTTCAGGGCTTTGGCAGACAGGAGGAGTCTGGTAAAGTCTGCAAATTACACAAGTCCCTGTATGGACTTAAGCAGGCTCCTAGACAATGGAACTTAAAACTGACTGCAGCTTTAGCAAAACTTGGCTTTGCTCAAAGTCACTATGACTAATATTTGTTCATAAAGAAGACTAAGCATGACTTGGTGATAGTTTTAGTGTATGTTGATGACCTTCTAGTTACTGGAAGTAACATGGAACTGATAACAAGAACAAAGAATAATCTGAAGTTGAAGTTCAAAATAAAGGATCTAGGTGATCTTAAATTCTTTCTTGGGATAGAATTTGCTAGATCCAAGGATAGAATTGTCATATCTCAGTGCAAATATGCTCTGGAACTTATTTCAGAAATGGGATTGAGTGGGGCTAAACCTGTCCAAACTCTTTTGGATCCCAGCACAAGGTTGACCTCTATAGAATATGATACTTGTGTAGATACTTCCAGCAATAATTCTTGTGATAAACCCCTGTTAGATGTTGGCAAGTACCAAAGGTTGGTTGGTAGGTTATTGTATCTAACTATGACAAGGATTGATGTATCCTTTGCAGTACAAGCCCTTAGTCAATTCATGTATACACCCAAGGAGTCACACATGGAGGCTGCATTAAGGGTGGTTTGATATATCAAATCAGCACCTGGTCAAGGATTACTGATGCCTGCTAAAAAATCAGATACACTAGTTGCGTATTGTGATTCAGATTGGGGGACATGTCCTCAGACAAGGAGATCAATTACAGGTTACCTTGTGAAGTATAGAGATGCTTTAGTGTCTTGGAAGTCGAAAAAACAAGATACAGTAGCTAGAAGTTCAGCTGAAGCTGAATTCAGAAGTATTGCATCTGTGGTTGTTGAGCTCACTTGGCTATGTGGTCTTTACAAAGAGCTGGGAGTTGAACTTACATTGCCTATAGATCTCTATTGTGACAGTAAGGCTGCAATTCAAATTGCAGCTAATCCAATTTTTCATGAAAGAACTAAGCATTTTGATATCGACTGCCATTTTGTAAGAGAGAAACTGATTCAAAGGATGATAAAGAATCATCATATCTCCACAAGAGAGCAACAGGCTGATGTACTTACTAAAGGTTTAGGAAAAGGACAACACGTACATTTTATATCCACGCTGGGCTTGAAAGATATCTTCCAAGCATCAGCTTGAGGAGGGGTGTTGTGATAGCAATGGAATAGTGTCTAAGTCTAAGGCAGCAGTGAATTAGTTAGTAGATGACAGACTGTCCAAGTGGTAGTTGTAACTAATTACAGTTAGTGTTGAGATAGTGGGGAAGAGTCGGTTAGAGCTAGAGTAGCTAGCTGACTCTATATATATATCGTACATTGTACACTTGGGAGCTAAGACGCAATAGAAAGTATTTTTTTCACTCTCTGTGTTACTCTCTACCCTATACCGGTTTCTCATTGATGAAACTCAACACACAGGCATAAGAAATCATACCAAAAAGAAACCACCAATAATCATTACCCACTATGAGATTAGCTGCAAGAAACACGAGCACAACATATTTAGCATCTTGAAGAAAGTTAGTAAACAAAAAATGCACAATTGGAAAGGAAAACTTTGCACAAAAGTCTCACTTCAAAAGACTAAAAAGGAAAAGCTTCTCATGCCTCCAAACCATCAGCAAAGAAATTATTAGTGGCATTGATCAGCCAACCGAGCTAATAGTGCATGGTTAACCAAGAATTTTATTAGTGAATATGATATATATATATCACTACTAGAAACTAGACCTACAGTAACAGTTAGAAAACGGTTGTCATGGCGCCATGCATTTTGCAACAGTTATATCCGTACGTAAGGATATAGTAAGTCCTAATTAATGAGACTTCTTAAATAAACTGCTGTAAAATTAAATGGCTAGGCAATTAAACTTTTGTTTTGAAGGTGCAAACTTGTATCTGTAGTATTAATTTGAAAACTATCTTCTAGTGACTTCAGTACTTCCCATGCACTTTAGTTAAAGTTTCTCCCTATAAATAAGATGGATCTCAGCTGATATGTAACAGTTGCTCATGTTCCATTTAATTAATCAATATTCTTACCTGTTTCAGCTTATATATGGGCTACATTTAGATGTGTGCATAAAACTTGTTTATTTCATGATCGAGTTAGGTGAAGTGAAGCTCAACTTATCGTCCTTTCCATAAGAAGTTCATTGAATTCTAGTTATTAAAGGAGAAATATTGTTGTTAATTAATGAGTATTTGGGAGTGAAGCTACTAATGAATTACTAGAGACATAAGCTTGTCTCTACCAGGATCGATCTCCCTAAATCTTTACTACTCTCTATAACCTTGTATGATCGGCCTAACCTTTTAATATAATTATGCTCGATCTTGTTTACCCCACCTTTACTAATTGGGTTATTTGGGAATCAAATGGTCAATCTGAGGGTAGCTCTTTTGATGCGAAGTTATTTTTTGTGTTTAATTAGTCTGTACCGTTTCACTCAATCTATAGTCCCCAACCCCTACTCCATATCCTATATATATCTTCCAGCTTTCTCTCCCATTTTCCCGGCTTTCATTTCTCCTTGTTTCCTAATCCACCTCACTCTTCATAAACAGCAGGATTGAATGTTCCATATATATTTGATCTCATCGATTTTTCAGATTGAGGATAAAAAAAAAGGACAGTCCGGTGCACTTGCGTGGTAGTGCCCCACCACAATAATGGTGGTAACCATATTTATGTACCTTACATTGTGATGGAACGCTGCAATAGATCCGATCCATTGCAACACGATTACCCTAAACCGAATAAGAAATAGGTCTATCAAAACGGTCTTGTTATCTACTGCAACAGACCTACTTTCTAGAAGCGTAATGATCAATATTCTTGATACGCACATACACAAGGAACTTTGAAGATATCCTAGGATCAATTTCTTGGTATGCACATTACGCCCCAACTAGTATTAAGACCACAAAATTAACAACCTGATAATCTCTAATATATGGCGCTGGCTTGGATCAATTTCAACTGAAGAAGGCTTGTAGGATAATATAAGTGGAAGCCAAATCATCTTCAAAATTGAAACTGCCGCCGCCTTCAAGCTCTTCTATCTCTAAATATTACCCTTCAATGAAAATTCCCGATTTTAATTTCATTATTTTTTTTAAACTTTTTGACAATAAATTCCTATATTAAAAATGTGTTGCCTCATTCCAATAAAGTCATTACACACCCAATTTAAGGTTTTGGTCTGTATTAAAACCTCCTTTACGCTCAACCCTTAAACCACTCGAATCAAATCCTAATAAACCAAAATCGAGAAAATTTCTGCTTGAGAACTTTGTGAATTATCAAATTCGAACCCAAAAGAGAGCTACAATGTCTAATTTATCTCAAAGTTGTGTTGATGAGAATAACGATAACCCCATGAAGAACATGCACGTGAGATGTTGTCACAACTTTTTGTTGTACATATAAGTCCAAACAATTCAGGAAAGCGATATTGAGCTCATCCAAGCTGCGGTGTAAGTGGTCCAATGCGGAACTCATTATGCTTTTTTAATTCACAAATACAATCGCAGGAGGTCCAATCATGCAAAAAGTTAAATTGAAATAGATGAAATTATTATTTTAAAATGAAATAGATGAAATTGTTTGTGTCTAATCGCAATTTGGGATTTCAAGACTTGTAGCTTGTAATCAACAATAATTCGAATTGAAATCTCTATAATATTTGATAAATCAAATTACTAATGACCATGATGAAAAAAATATAGATAATGGGAACATTTCTCAAGCCCTATGCATGATGAAAATAAAAAAGAGAGCAAGTTTAGATATAAGTTGAAAAGGACAACGACGAGAAGCTCAAAACATTGAAAAAGATACTACTTTGTAGGGCTACATAACAAGAAAATTCCATCTATCGTGTAATTTGTTATAAATTTACCCAAAAGTACGTACACCAACATATAAGGAATTGAAACAAGAGAATTTTGTATATATTGAGTATTTTCACCTATGTCTTCTTTTCTTCTTGTTACAAAATGAGACTATGGCATGACTATTTATAGCCTAAAAAGGAAGATAAAAGTTTTACCACTAACAAGGTGGATGATCCATTAATAAGGTGGATGATGAAGTTTTTCACTAATAAGGTGGATGATCCATTAATAAGTTGGAAGATGAATGGACTTCTACTCATATTTTCATAACACTCTCCCTTAGAAGTCCATGTAAAGAAAATTCTACTGAATACGTATTTGAGTGTTGCCTCATTAAAAATCTTACCAGGAAAAATCCAGTGAAATAAAAATCTTGGTTAAGGAAAAAAGAGTGCAGCGCGTATGTACTCCCCCTGATAAAAACATCAATTAATATCTAGGAGACGATGCATCCCAATCTTGTATCTCAACTTCTCAAAGGTTGATGTTGGCAATGCTTTAGTGAACATATCAGCTAGATTATCGCTTGAACGAATTTGTTGAATATCTATTTCACCTTTCTTCTTAAGATCATGAGTGAAAAAGAATTTTGATGAAATGTGTTTTGTTCTGTCTCCTTTAATGTAACCTCCCTTCAACTGAGCCGTACATGCAACATTATCTTCATACAATATAGTTGGGATATCCTTATTCACAGGAAATCCACACATTTCCTGAATATGTTGAGTCATTGACCTTAACCAAACACACTCCCGGCTTGCCTCATAAATGGCAATGATTTCTGCATGATTTGAAGAAGTTGCAGCTAATGTCTGTTTCATTGAACTCCATGATATAGTTGTGCCACCGTATGTGAATAAATAACCTATCTGAGACCGAGCCTTATGTGGATCAGACAAGTATCCTCCATCTGCATAACCAATTATTTCTGACTTGGATTCATTTGAATAAAATAATCCTAAGTCAGTGGCCCAAAGATATCTGAGTATATGCTTGACACCATTTCAATGTCTTTTAGCTGGGGAAGAGTTGAATCTTGCTAATAAACTTACCGCAAAACAAATATCTGATCGATTATTATTGCCAAGATACATTAGTGCCCTGATTGCACTAAGATATGGAGTTTCATCACCAGGAAGCTTTTCATTATTTTCTTGAGGTCAAAATGGATCTTTGTTTACATCAAGCGATCTCACAACCATTGGGGTACACAATGGATGTGATTTATCCATATAAATCGCTTTAAAATTCTTTCAGTTTATGTTGATTGATGTATAAAAACTCCATTTGTCAAATGCTCAATCTGTAGGCCGAGACAAAAATTTATCTTTCCCAGATCTTTCATTTCAAATTCTTTCTTCAAACACTCAACAACTTTTGAAAGCTCTTTAGGAGTATCAATGATATTCAGGTCATCAACATAAACAACTATTATAGCAAATTCAGATCCAGACCTTCTTATAAAAATACAAGGGCAAATAGGATCATTTTTGTACCCTCCTTTTAGCAAATGTTCACTAAGATGATTATATCACATCCTCCCTAATTGTTTCAATCCATATAAGGATTTTTGAAACTTTATTGAGCAAGTTTATTGCGAATTTTTATATGCTTTAGGTACTTTGAAGGCCTCTGAAATTTTCATAAAAATATCACTGTCTAATGAGCCATACAAATAGGCCGTGACAACATCCATTAGGCGCATATCAAGCTTTTCCCAAACTGCCAGATTTATTATATATCTGAAGGTAATTCCATCCACCACAGGAGAATATGTTTTCGTATAGTCAATGTCAGTCCTTTGCGAAAAACTTTGTGCCACAAGTCATGCTTTATATCTTACGACTTCACCTTTTTCGTTTAGCTTTCGCATAAAAACCCATTTGTACCCCACTGGCTTGGCCAGCTTCAAGTGTTCGAACTATTGGTCCAAAAACTTCATGTTTCTCAAGTGAAGTCAATTCCGCTTGAATTGCATCCTTCCATTTTGGCCAATCATTTTTCTGTCTACATTCATTGACAGATTTTGGTTCCAAATCCTCATCTTGTTGCATTATTTCAGTAGCAACATTGCATGCAAAAATATTATCAACCACAATATTATTTTGATTCCACCTATTTTTCGTCGAGACATAACTTATTGAAATTTCTTTATTCTTATTAGTTTCAAGTATTTTTACCTCCTCAGTGGTCTTATCATTTGTTAGATCTTGAGGATCTTTTTGAGCGATTGCCACTATATCGTGATCATTTATTTCTTTTTTTTTTGAGAATTTTTATCCTTGGAATCAATCGATCTACCACGTTTCAAACGTGGTTTAAACTCATTTGCATTGACCTCTTGTCCTATGGGGACATCAACTCGAACTGGAGCATTCGCATCTGAAATATGAGATCCCTTGGAAGGTTAGTAAATGCATCCGGTTGCTGATTTGTAACATTTTGCAAGTAAATCATCTTCTGAACCTCTTTCTCACATTGATTTGTTCGAGGATCCAAATGAGATAGTGATAATGCATTCCAATCTATCTCATGTTTCAGCTGCTTATGTTCTCCCCCTAATGTTGGGTATACTGATTCATCAAAATGACAATCGACAAATTTTGCCGTAAACAAATCTCCTGTCATAGGTTCCAAATATTTTATAATGAAAGGAGATTCATACCCAACATATATTCCCAATCTTTTTTGGGTTCCCATCTTTGTGCGTTTTCATGGAGCAATTGGAACATATACCGCACAACTAAAAATTTTAAGGTGGAAAATATTTGGTTCTTGACCAAAAACCAAATATAATAGGGAGAATTTATGATAACTAATTAGCCTTATGCGCACAAGTGTTTCTGCATGCAAGATAGCATGTCCCCACATTGAAACAGGAAGTTTTGTCCTCATCAACATTGGTCTAGCTAACAATTGAAGATGTTTGATCAATGATTTTTCTAAACCATTTTAAGTGTGAACATGAGCAACCAGGTGTTCAACTTTTATTTCATTTGACATACAATAATCATTAAAGGTCTGATATGTAAACTCACCAGCATTATCAAGATGAATAGTCTTTATTGCATAATCTAGAAATTGTGCTCCTAATCTTATTATTTGAGCCAACAATCTCGAAAAAGCCATATTGCGAGTTGATAATAAGCACACATGTGACCATCTTGTAGATGCATCTATCAAGACCATATAATATTTGAAAGGTCCACACGAAGGGTGAATTGATCCACATATATCACCCTGTATACATTCTAGAAATGCAGGAAATTCAATCCCAATCTTAGTTACTGACGATTTAATAATTAATTTTCCTTGAGAACAAGCAGCACATGAGTATTCCTTTGATTGAAGAATATTTTTATTCTTCAAAGTATGTCCATGTGAATTCTCAATAATTCTGCACATCATATTAAAATCGGGATGACCCAATCGATTATGTCAAATGATAAAATCATTATGATCTGTAAATCTTTTACTTTGGTATGTGTTTCAACCATACAAATATTTGTATGATACAATCCAGAAGAAAGTGCAGGTAGTTTTTCATGCACAAATTTTTCTCAACTTTTTATTGTAGTAATATAAAGATGTTCAATCTTTCCTTCATTTGCAATCTCAATGTGATAGCCATTTTGGCGAATAACCTTGAAACTTAATAAATTTCTTTAAGACTTACTACAATATAATGCATCATCAATTGCCAATATTGTTCCCCCAGGTAGTAATAAGGTAGCTCTTCCAGAGCCTTCAATTAACTTTGTACTACCGGATATTGTATTAACATGGGCCATTTTCATAATCAAATTAGAGAAATATTTCTTTTCACTTAATATAATGTGAGTTGTAGCACTATCAAGAAGACACACATCTCCGTTACTCATCTTGGATCTAGTTGAAGATTGGAAATATTTTATTATCTTCACAAAATGAAAATACATGATAAGAAAAGTGAAATCTCACAATATTACAATAAAACTTAAACACTCATTATTTTCTCTTGAAATGTAAAAACAACATGCTGAAAACAACATAATAAAAGAACATTATCTCCCCAATAACTTGATCAAGATTTAATTTTGGTCTCCAAAGAAGTCTTCAGCTTCCAAATGAGTTATATCATCAAGACCATTAAAATCATCATCTTTCAAGACCAAGTTTGCTTCAACATTGTCATCATATTTTTGTGAAGGTCCTGCCTCATCATCATTTTTGAAAGTCAAATGTGACTTCATTCGGACATTAAAAGAAGTCCCACCTTCATTTTTCTTTCTTTTTCAAGATTCTTAGTAAAGCCTAGCAAAATGCTTAGGTGCCCGACATTCATTCTTCCAGTGGCCTTTCATGCCACAACAATGACAATTACCTCTTGAAGGATTATTTTATAGAGCCATGTGGTTCTCCCTTCTTTGGTTACCACCACCACGACGATTATTATATCGTCCCCTGCCATTGCCACGTCCACACATATTATTATAACCCCGATCTTGCCGTCTTTCAGGCTGGCCATGTGCTTGTACCCAATTTACTTTCGGTAGTGGAGCAGCTCCAGTGGGATGAGTTTCATGATTTTTCATCAAAATGGCATTATGTTGCTCAGCCACTAGAAGGCATAAGATCAATTCAGAATACTTTTGAAAGTCCTTTTCACGGTATTGCTGCTGTAATATTATATTTGAGGCATGAAAAGTAGTTAGTATTTTTTTCATCATGTCCTCATCATTTATAGTTTCCCCACATAATTTCAATTGGGAAATAATCTTAAATACAACAGAATTATATTTAATGACAGTTTTAAAGTCTTGAAATCATAAGTGCATCCACTCATAACGAGCTCTAGGCAGTACCGTGGCCTTTAGGTGGTCATACCTTCCCTTCAAATCAGTCCACAATTCAAGTGGATCTTTCACAGTAAGGTATTCAACCTTTAGTCCTTCATCCAGATGGTGACGAAGGAAAATCATAGCCTTGGCCTTGTCCTGACTCGACGCTGCATTATCTGAGGTAATAGTAGCACTAAGATCCTTAGCAGCTATGTGAATCTCAGCGTCGAGAACCCATGACAAGTAATTTTTTTGGAAATGTCAAGTGCCACAAACTTGAGTTTCGATAAGTTTGACATGATGAAAACTATCATAAAAATAATGAAGTTAGAAAACAATACAATAACATAAAAATATTTTTTTATGTGTAACTTTAACGTTAAAATCAAAACTTTGATAAAAGAAAAAATAACAAACTACAATATTCAAGACAAGTAAGTTGACTATACCTGACGGATTAAAAACTTGAAAGAGTAGAGTCGTGCTGATAATGTGTTATAAATTTAACCAAAAGTAGACCAATATATAAGGAAATG
Source organism: Capsicum annuum (assembly GCF_002878395.1). NCBI lineage: Eukaryota > Viridiplantae > Streptophyta > Magnoliopsida > Solanales > Solanaceae > Capsicum > Capsicum annuum. Next base: position 2,871,567 of record NC_061111.1, read on the forward strand.
AAACAAGAAAATTTTATATATATATTGAGTATTTTCACCTATGTCTTCTTTTCTTCTTGTTAAAAAATAAAGACTGTGTCATGACTATTTATAGCCTAAAAAGGAAGATAAAAGTTTTACCACTAATAAGGTGGATGATCCATTAATAAAGAGTAAATACATAATTATTCTACTTGTCCAAATTTTTCAAAAAGACACCAAAACTTTACTTCTGATCTATTACCTCACGATTCTTACTAAAATCATTGTAAATACATCATTTTGACCAAAATTCTGACTATGCGTGTAAACACGAACAGGAAGCGTGTGAATGGTTTAAAGTTGACTTAAATACCCAATCAAAAGCCGCCACGTGTAATTATTTATCAAATATTTTAAAAATCTCTTCTTCTCCACTTTAACAAAAACCCAATTCTCTTCTTCCTCCATTGATAGCTTATTTTGAAGAAAAAATTTATCTCACTTCTCAAACTTTTCTCAACAAAATCATTCTTAAAATAACTATTTCTTGATATTTGAATGTTGTGTCGTTTTAAATTCTAATTTTTACTTCTTATAGTTGTTATATATCCTGTTAAGAAGCTATAAAGCTCCATTTTAATGGAGTTTTGATGTCATCATTAAACAATCAACAAATACGTAAATCAATACAAAATTAGAAAGCATTACAAAATTAACATAAACACGAAATTAGAACCATTGAAACGAAATCAAAAGGGCAAGAAGAATTGAGAAATCAGCAACTGGATAGGGGTGGGGGTGGGGGGTGGAGGGGAGCTGTTGTACACGGGGGTGGGGGTGGGGGAGTTGCTAGACGCAGGGGCAGAGCTACAGTCCACGAAGGGTGGTCAGATGAACACCCTTCATCGAAAAAATTTTTGGTGTACGTAGGTTAAATATAGATATATATGGTTATATACATTATGTTGCACACCCTTGACAAGCTTGGGACGCGCAGTCTAGTGGTCAAGGGTGTGCAACTACACCTGCAATAGCCTTCTCATTTTTAAAGAAGGGAGAAGGGTAGTGGTATGGACTGCGACATTTTACCCTCCCCAGACTCCACTATGTGGGAATATACTGGGTATGTTGTTGTTGTTGTTGTTGAGAAGGACAACATGTTGCAGGTCGACCCTTAGAAAAGTGTTTTGAACTTTTTACCCTTCATTAAAATACTATGCAATAGACAAAATCGTCTTTTTACTCTTTTTAAATTATTACTTAATTATATTTATTATATTTTAAAGTAAAGAGTTCCAAAACATATGGTAAATTTTACAAATTAAAGACTACTAAAATATATGGTAAGAATTACTAAGAAAATTAATATTTATGGATTTCTAAAATATACTATAAGAGGAGGAGAGAATTAAAAAGTACTACATTTTTTTCGGCTAAAAAAGGAATAAACAAATAAACTTTTTTTCCGGCTAAACAAGAAATACATGTTAATGCCTAACTTCCTATTAAAGAAAAGTTAAAATTAAGAAAAGTACAAAAAAGGAAAAACAAAAAAAGCCAAAAAAAAAAAAAAAGTAAAAAACGTATTATTATTCTAATATTGACAAGTAATAAATTAAAACCGACCAAATATGTTATTAAATTTATTTCTTACCTGTTTTTGTAGTTTAGAAAACCTAATTAAATTATTTTCCTAATAATTAAGGGTTTGAAACCAACTAAAATAATACATTAATTTTTCCTTATTCGAGTTATGTAATTTAGGACTTTTAAACCAATTAAGATTGTATATTATTTTTTTCTTATTTAGGACTTGTTCGGATTTTTGTCTTGATTTTCTTATCAAAATTAAGTTTTACTTTTTCTTGGAAGGAAAATAAAAGTAATCATAATTACTTTTATTTTTCCTAAAACGGAAAATATAATTTTTTTTTCTTAATTGGCTAACCTCTTTCTTCGAGGAAAGGTTTTGGACATCTATAAATAAAAAAAAAAAATTCTCATTCTCACAATAGATTTTATGTTTTCATATTAGTTTTTTTATATGTAGGCCAATTGGCCAAACCATATCAATAATATAGTTTTTTAATATTGTTTTATGTGTCATCTGAATTATGTCTGCTATGGTTTACAAATTATAAGATTCCGCATGATGGACTGTCAATTTCGAACCCAACAGGACTCTCTTATACATGGAGATAGAAAATACCAATATCGTAAAATTCTGAGGTATGCTTCTAATCCCAACACCTTTTTTCCTTTGGTGAATTCTCAATTTTCTTTTTCAAGATATTTGTTTTCCTTCAAATAACATGGAAATCTAAATATTTTTTTCTTCACCATCGATATTTGTTCTTCAACCATATTATTTTTCTTTCGTCATTGATACTGATTCTTGTAATATAATCAAATGTTACGCGTGCAACGCACGTGCGATTAAGCTAGTATAAAAAAAAAGGGGACATTACATTATAAATAAAAAAGGCCCAATAAATTATTTAAAAAAAAGGGTGCGAAAATTTGGTGCAGTTCCAAGGATATCTGGTTTTTTTTATTAAAAAAAAATTAATGCACACATTTTCTTTTTAAATTAAAAAACAATAGGTTAAAGGTAAAACCTAACTCTTACACTTCTCCTCCTCTAACCCTTCACTTCACCACAATCTTGAATCTTCTCTACTTATTCTTAGAAAAAAATTGAAATTCTTTACTCCTTTAACTATCTTTGATACTAACTAATCAACAATTTGGTGTTAAAGTCTTCAAGCTCCAACGAGTTATCATATAATTTTTCTTCAACGATTATATTGGAGTGTGAATTGCTAAAAGGTATTCTTTAATTCTTCTTATCTTTTAGTTTAATATTTTTTCCCCTTAAACTTGCTTTTGTGTATTTTTTTTTTGTTAGGGACTAAGTAATTTAATATTCTAGTTTTATCTGGTAGATAACTTGCTAGTTAATATTATTTGGGAGAATCGGACAACGTTTCAAGTATTTATGATTTTTTTATTTGTTGAAATTGTAATAAGTGTAATGCGCTTGCCTTTTATTTTAGTTTGAGGTTCAATGAGCTTGGAGAAGTATTTTCGTAAAGTTTTAAAAATAAGTTCAACGTCTCAAAATCAATCACTCCGAGATGAAGATGTTGATCAAATAGAAATACTATTTCACTCTTTTCAGAGACAAAAATTTGATGTAAATGATCTAAAGGCTGAACCTGCTGAAAGACCTCTGATTTTGAGTTATCCTCCGAACATTCGTGATGAGATAAGAAGGGCATACATTCTAAAACGTCCTTGCCAACCTCAAGATCATGAGTTTCCTCAAACACTTTTTTGGAACTCCACGTCATTTTGTTTCTAAATGGTTTGACGAATATTCTAATTTTTTGGAATATAGTGTAAGTGCAGATGCAGCTTATTGTTTGCCTTGTTATTTATTTCAAGGTGAAAGCATTCATCAAGGTTTGTGGTAATACATTTTCGACGAAGGGATTTAAAAATTAGCACAGAAAAGATAGCTTTGCAACACACATTGGTCCTCCGAATAGCATTCATAATCAATCAAAAAGGAAGTGTGAATATCTTATGAGGGAAGAACAATCTATTGAGGTTGCATTTTACAAGTTGGACGAGAAAAGTAAGAATGAATATCAGGTTTGTTAGAGCATGAGCTCTACCTATTTCTCGATTCTACTGTTTGCCTATCTGTGGAACAGGTAAGTAAACGCAATTCGCAGAAGAGAAAGCTAAACACAGTGTTTTTACGTGAAAAACACCCAGCTCAAGAAAGGTGTAAAAAATCATGACCTGTACCTCTACAGGATTTAATCTCAACTTCACTAAAAACTCTTGAGCCTCAACAATCAAACAATTACAAGTCTTCTTGTAACTTAGGAATTAAAACTTCTAATTCCTATCACTACAAAAACACCAATCTCACCTAAGATAAATGTTCCAAAATCTTCGAGTTCTCCAACTTGAAGACAAATACTTTTATCTCAGTTTATAGGTCACTGAGTACAAGAACTATGAGTCGTTACGCTTAATAGAACCAACCTATTACAACTGATCTACGACTTAAGACGTATAGAGTAGGTTCTTCTTCTTCTTCAACTGGACGAACTTGATTGCTTGATTGTTGACTATCTCTTTTTATGCGCAGACTGCTTTGATCTTTTTCCTTGTATTTATATCAACCCTAATTGAAACCTTCAGTTGATCTCCTTTCCTTACTTGAATTGGATTGCCTTTTTCGTCTTTTAATTTCTACCGTCTTTCCTTGTTTGCTAGTTTGAATTGGACTGCCTTGATGTCCTTCCTATCTTGACTTGGGTTGCCTTCACTCTTTTGGATTTGAACTTGTTTCTTCTTTATCAGCTTGACTTATAAATAGCTTTGCTCTAACATCCTGTCCGCCTTGTAGGATATTCATGCTAATCAATTGATAGTAGTAGATTTACTTGTGTGGAACATGTTGCATGGAACAGTTGCATGGAACATGTTGTGGAACCTGTTTCATTCACTGTGTTTATCATAAAAACTTCAACTGGTTTTCCTAACAAATTCCCCCTTTTTGATGATAGTAAATTCAACACTTCAGCATTCCTTCAATCCTAACATACTCAGTAAAGAACTATGACTAGAAGATTACAGAATGAAACATGGTTAGTCATTGAGTTATAAGTGTTGCATAGTCTATTCTTCCCCCTTTTGACATCATCGAAAAGCTGATTTAACAAGTGAAAAACCGTTTAATAATTCATGGCCTTTGAGACAATCACTAAGACAATCAAAATTCAGAGTAATATAATATGAATACAGCAAGATAAAGGAGTAGCAGAACATATGAAAACAAGTAAGACCATTTCATTCATGATATGAATTATATCAACCAGCAGCACCCTATTAGAAAACAAGTTATTTAAGGAAATAAACAAAAAGTTGGTCTTAGATATCAGAAACAAGAGCTAAAGGGATGAAGAGGAGGGAATTAGAGAGGTGAGTTTCCTAAGCACATCAACATTTTTAGCTTTTTCTCTTTCCAGTAGTGAGGTTAGGGAAGCAATTTGAGCTTGATGAATCCCTCTTTCCTCTTCATGAGCGACTTGTGTTGCCTCCAATGCAGCCTGTGCAGCTTCAAACTCACCCTGTTTATCAGCTAGTACATTCCTTAGTCTCTGCATAGGATTATCCACATTCCTCATGGAACCAGGTAGCATCATGTGATTCACACTTCCTATGATATCTTTCACAGTCTGTGAAGACCATACTTGAACAGGTACCCTAAACTCCTCAAGGATAGGGGTAAGCCAGAATTCATAAGGAAGTGCATGCCCATTTTTCTCCTTGATGAGCACCCTTTGCATGTGCTTCAGAATAAGTCTAGGTAAATCAATTCTTACTTCAGTATCTAACAGTTCCATAAGAGTCAGATCTAAAAAACTAACCATGTTCCTTCTCTCCTTCCTAGGAATGATCATCTTGTGTACTACATCAAAATAGAGCTGATGGGAGGGGCGGATATCTCTCTCTTAAAAACCCTTCGAGGATGAATCAGGTGAGGATTCCCAAAGAACTTTCTACAAATTTCAAGAGCAGAAGTAAGGTTGTCTAAGGGTGATACAGTGACCCCAACTCCCAGAAGGAATATGTAGAATCCTAGCAATATCAGGAATGTAAAGGTTCACAGTAACCTTTCTCATAGTAGTAGAAAATAACTCACCTATGCCCGTCCCATTTGTATAGAACTCATAGACTTCATGTTTGCCAAATTTCCTCTGAATATCTCCCTGAAGAAACAAAAGAGACCATCCTTGAAACTCCAATTTTCTCATCAAAGTGTGCACATCAGCTCCTCCAAAACCACTGGTAACTCGCCCTCTAGCTAATTGGCATTTTTGGAAGTAAAGATTATGAGCTTTAGGAGTATCTTGATGAGAAGATGGTACAGGACCCTCATAGTCAGAGTCCAACTCAGCAGTAGTGTCTGGATGGTACTCAAAGTCAGAAGAATCAGAGGGAACAGGTTTCCTGACATGTTTTTTTAATATGAAAGAGGCATTAAAAGGTGACGCTTTTGAAGGTGTGGGAGCCTTAACCTTTGGAGTGGACTTAAAAGTGGATTTCTTGGGTGCAGACTTTGGAGAGGTTTTGTGAGATGGAAAAACTTTGGTAGTTTTAGCCATGATAGTCTTATTCTTTTTGACTGAGCGAAGAAGAATATCAGGGGATGATGCACGAGGAGGTGAGGGATCAGAAATGGTTACCCATTTCTTTTTCCTTGATTGAAGTGCTTCATTCAAGGAAGCATCTTCACACTTCTTATTTCCTCTAGTGTGAGGAGTTCAAAGTGCAGAGACAGTTGGAGAGGGTTTCCAAGGAACTGTGTCATCAACAGAAATAGATGTGGGTTTTCTCTGTGGTTGAGATCTGGATTTCCTGAGGATCAAGTATGCTATGGGAAGGTCGTCTCTGTCACCAGAGTTTTTATCAATTTCAACAATGTTGAGTGGAATGGGTGGAGGAAGGAGAAGGGGTTTGGTGAAGGTTGAAGAAGGTGAAGGAATTTTGGAGAAAGGATTTTGGAGATGATGGAATGCAGCGAAGTTGGTCAATTCATGGGAGATTTGCGGAGGGATGATGAAAGGTAAAGTGATGTTTGGGTGAAGGATAATGGATTTTATGAGGTTTTTAGTAGGTTTTCTGGATGATGAAGATGAAGAGGATGAAGGAGAGGCCATAATGGAACATGATATTTTTCTTGATTTTGAGAATGGAGTTAAGATCGACTTAGGAGGCTTATTTAAAGGAAAACTTTTTAGAGAAAGTTGAAGAGGTGGTGAACTGTATATGGAAGAGGAGTAATGATTGAGAATTCTGAACTGATGGGAAAGGAAGGACCAACTTTTAAAATTGAGCAGATCCCCTGATTTTTGGCAGTTTAAATGGAACTGAAGGGACCATGTACATAACTTGTTTCTTAGTAAGGTACTGGAAGATAACTTTAGTCATACCTGGAAGAATTTGTTAAAATTGCCTCAGTGTTCCAGCTTTTCTGCAAAATCAACATAATCATGAGTCAACATATTCTAATTTTTGGAATTAGGATACACTTTTTAATGTGTGAGACTGAATTAATCAACATTCACTTATAAAACAACCTATTCTAATCAAGCATTGAGGGAGACTTATGCAAGTTTAATCATACCCAAGGTTAACCTATTTTTTTCAAAATGTTCTCTACTCAAATCCTTAGTGAAGATTTCAGCAATTTGTTCCTCAGTAGAACAAAACATGATTGATACAAGACCTTTTTCAACATTATCTCGAAGAAAGTGATGTATAATATCAATATGTTTAGTTCTTTCATGTTGAACAGGATTTTTGACTATGTTTATGGCACTTGTGTCATCACAAAAAATTAGGACACGCCCTACATCAATACCAAAGTCATTAAGTTTTTGCTTAATCCATGGCAATTGAGCACAACAAGAGCCGGCAGCAACATATTCAGCTTCAGTAGTTGACAAAGCTACTGAATTTTGCTTCTTAGTGGACCATGTAATCAAACATGATCCAAGAAAGTGTGCCATGCCAGTAGTGCTTTTTCTGTCCACCAAGTAACCTGCATAATCAGCATCTGAGTATCCCACCAAATTAAAGTTGCTACCTTTAGGGTACCACAATCCAAGATCAGTGGTTCCTTTCAGGTATCTGAGAATTCTTTTCACAGATTTTAAATGGGATTCTTTTGGTTTTGCTTGGAATCTAGCACACAGTCCTACACTAAACACAATATTAAACCTGCTTGTTGTGAGATATAATAATGAACCAATCATTCCTCTATACAATTTTTGCTCAACATCTGATCCTGCTTCATCCAAGTCTAACTTTGTGGCAGTAGCAATAGGAGTGCTGATCTCTTTTGCTTCCTCCATGGAGAACCTTTTAAGAAGCTCTTTAGCATACTTCTGTTGGTAAATCATTGTCCCAGAAGCTGATTGTTTTATTTGCAAGCCCAAGAAATAATTCAGCTCCCCCATCATTCTCATCTCAAATTCACTACTCATGAGTTTGTCAAATTCATGGGTCATACTCATATTTGTTGATCCAAAAATAATATTATCCACATATATCTGCACAATCAACAAGTCCTTCCCATTTGATTTCAAAAAAAGAGAGTTGTCAATTTTACCTCTGGTATGACCATGTTCCAACAGGAATTTTGACAATCTTTCATACCAAGCTCTTGGAGCTTGTTTCAATCCATACAAGGCTTTGTCCAATCTGTATACATAATCAAGAAATTCTTTGCTTTCAAAACCTGGAGGCTGTTTAACGTGCACCTCCTTCTTAAGAATGCCATTTAGGAATGCACTCTTCACATCCATCCGATAAAGGATAAATTCCATGTAGGCAGCAAAGGCAACAAGCAGTCTTATAGCTTCAAGTCTAGCTACAGGTGCAAAAGTCTCATCGAAGTCAATTCCTTCTTCCTGATTGTATCCCTGGACCACCAATCTTGCCTTGTTTCTTGTGACTGTTACATGCTCATCAACTTTATTTCTATAGACCCACTTAGTCCTAATTACTGATCTATCTTTTGGAAGAGGAACTAAGTGCCAGACTTTGCTTTTCTCAAATTGATTTAACTCTTCCTTCATGGCTATGATCCAGTCAGCATCAAGCAATGCTTCAATTATCTTTTTTGGTTCAATTTTTGATAGAAATGCCTTGAAGGCACACATATTTCTCAATCCAGACCTTGTGGTAATCCCAGATGTAATATCAGTAAGTACATTCTCAATAGGATGTGATCTTTGATACTTGTATCCTTTTGGGATCAACCTTAGTAAGCTTCCAGGGCTACTACTGATGTTCTGAGTCGGGCTATTTTGATGCTCAGTTCCCCCCTGTCACTGTGACTTCAGCTTCAGTTCCCCCTATCAAGGTGTTTCTATGTTTGATAGTTCCAGTGGATGAACCAGGTGACATTACCTATTCCTCAGTGTCACTTCCTTCCTGCAGGTTAGTCTTAACACAGGATTCATCACAAATTACATGCATGCTTTCTCCAACACAGTTAGTTTGTTTGTTTAAAACCCTATAAGTTTTACTATTAAGTGAGTATCCTAGAAAGATTCCCTCATCATTTTTAGTATCAAATTTTCCCAAATTATTCTTTCCATTATTGTGAATAAAACATTTACAACCAAAAGTTCTAAAGTGAGAAATATTTGGTTTTCTTTCTCTTAGTAATTCATAGGGAGTCTTATCTAACATAGGCCTGATCATGCATCTATTTATGATGTATGTAGCAGTACTCATTACCTCAGCCCATAGGTTTTGAGCAATGTTAGCTGCAAACATCATTGTTCTAGCCATGTCTTCCAAGGTTCTATTTTTCCTTTCCACCACTTTATTTTGTTGTGGAGTTCTGGGAGCTGAGAAGTTATGATCTACACCATTAGCTGAAGAAAATTCTAAGAACTTTACATTCTCAAATTCTGTACCATGGTCAGACCTTATGGAAACTAAAGAAGAGCCCAGTTTCTTTTCAATTTTCTTAATTAAGATTTCAAAACCACCAAAGGCATTTTCCTTAGAGGCTAGAAATAATGTCCATGTGAATCTGGAATAATCATCAATAATAATAAAAACATACCTTTTTCCTTCTCTGCTTTGAACTCTCATGGGTCCACATAAGTCCATATGCACCAGGTCAAGACACTTGGTAGTGCTAACATGGTTCTTTGAATTAAACAAAGATCTTACTTGCTTCCCCCTTACACATGCACTGCATAACTATTCCCTTTTAAATTTGGTTTTGGGTAATCCCAATACCATGTATTTAGAAGAAAGTATGTTTAATTGTTTTAGACTTGCATGACCAAGTCTTCCATGCCAAAGGAGGGGATCACTTTTTATAGCACTTAGACAGGTCATCTCAGATCCTGGTAATGACATAATATCAGCTTTGTATATATTTTTGTATGTTTTTGCAGTGAGCACCACTTTTTTGGTGTCCATCCTTTTGACTTTGACACCTGCAGCAGTAAAAATAACTTTATTACCTTTGTCAAACAACTGTGAAATACTCAGTAGGTTGTGCTTTAGTCCCTTAACAAGATAGACATCTTCCAATGCTTTTGATTCAGATGAGCCAATCTTTCCTACTCCAGTAATGATTCCCTTTTTTCCATCACCAAACAAAACTCCTCCTCCATCTATTTTGGAGAGTAAAAGGAACTTTTTCTTATCACCAGTCATGTGTCTTGAGCAAGCACTATGTAAGTACCAGTGCTTTTTGCTTCCTTTCACTTTCTCCTGCAAAAGAAATCAATGGTTAGACTTAGGAACCCAGAATAACTTGGGTCCTGTTTTACGAGTGAAATGATGAATCAAATTTCTTTTAGTCCATGCGGGCAACATGCAGCTCAACCTGTTTCTCTGACCAGAACTGGAATTATTCCTTTTGGTCTGAGAAACTCTCCATGCCAGGTTTTGACTATTGGATCTGCTTTTTGCAGCTACTGGGTATTCAATAGTGGGATGTCCAAGGTTACCACAGATATAACACAAATCTTGGGTTACATCAAAATTTTTGTGGAATCCCAATCAGCAGTTTCATTGTACTTTCTTTCACCCAGCTTATGAACAATTCTTGGGGAATTTGTCCACCTATTTTCCCTTTCAAGATCAAGTTTTAGTGTTGAAACTTCTTGATTTAGCTTGTTCATTTTTTTAGTTAAATCATAGCATTCTTGTTTGTATCTAATTACCTCAAGTTCAGAATTTTCTCATCACTATCAGAAGCCTTTAATGCCAAGACTTTTTCAGGATGTGCTTGTTCTTTCGTTCCATCTCATAAGTTCTAAGGTTTCCAACTAACTCATCCAAGGTCATTCCAGCAAGATCTTTGTTTACTTCCCTGATTGCTATTACCTTAATATTCCATTTTGACTTAGGTAATACTCTTAATACCTTCTCAACTTGTTCTTCCTCAGAAATTACTTTTACTAAGGAAGTAAGTTCATTGATTAAGGTGGTAAGCCTTGTCATCATCTCATGTAGGGATTCCTTCTCCTTCATCTTGAAAGCCTCATACTTAGTAAAAAGAAGAGAAATCCTGAATTTTCTTACTTGAGAAGTTCCTTCATGAGCATTCACCAGTGCATCCCAAATCTATTTAGCAGTAGTGCAGGTTGATATCCTGTTATAATCAGCCAGTCCTAAGCCACAAATCAGGATATTTTTTGCCTTTGCATTTTTCTTCAAGGCCAAGAAGTCATTGGGGGTAAACTTACTTCTCACCTTTTTTACTTGTTCTCCATCAACTAACTTCATTGGAATAGTAGGACCTTCAGTGATCATGTCCCATAGCTCATAGTCTTCTTCTTGAATGAACATCTCCATCCTTGCTTTCCACTAGATAAAGTGAGTGTTATCAAAGAGTGAAGGTCTAGTAGTAGACTGTCCTTCACTGTGACCAGTAGGAGGTGCGGAATTCATCATGTTGATCTTTTCTTAGATGCTAGCCTTATTTAAGAGAACCCGCTTTGATACCACTTGTTAGAGTATGCGCCCTACCTATTTCTCAATTCTACTGTTTGCCTATCTGTGGAATAGGTAAGTAAACACAGTTCGCAGAAGAGAAAGCTGAACACAATATTTTTACGTGGAAAACACCCGGCTCAGGAAAGGTATAAAAAACCAAAACCTGTACCTCTACAGGATTTAATCCCAACTTCACTAAAAACTCTTGAGCCTCCACAATCAAACAATTACAAGTCTTCTTGTAACTTAGGAATTAAAGCTTCTAATTTCTATCACTACAAAAACACCAATCTCACCCAAGATAAGTGTTCCAAAATCTTCGAGTTCCTCAACTTGAAGACAAATACTTCTATCTCAGTTTATAGGTAACTGAGTACAAGAACTATGACTCGTTACAATTAATAGAACTAGCCTATTACAACTGATCTATGACTTAAGACGTATAGATTAGGTTCTTCTTCTTCAACTGGAAGAACTTGATTGCTTGATTGTTGACTATCTCTTTTTATGCGCAGACTGCTTTGATCTTTTTTCTTGTATTTATAGCAACCCTAATTGAAACCTTCAGTTGATCTCCTTTCCTTACTTGAATTGGATTGCCTTTTCTGTCTTTTAGTTTCTGCCGCCTTTCCTTGTTTCCTAGTTTGAATTTGGACTGCCTTGATGTACTACCTATCTTGACTTGGGTTGCCTTCACTCTTTTGGATTTGAACTTGTTTCTTCTTATCAGCTTGACTTGTAAATAGCTTTGCTCTAACATCCTGTCCGCCTTGTAGGATATTCATGATAATCAATCGATAGTAGAAGATTCACTTGTGTGGAACATGTTGCATAGAACATGTTGCATAGAACATGTTGCATGGAACATGTTGTGGAACCTGTTTCATTCACTGTGTTCATCATCAAAACTTCAACTGGTTTTCCTAACAGGGTTCAATTAAATGCTTCAATTGATGTGGTCCAATTTCTTCTAAATCATGGTTTAGCACTCCGTGGTCATGATGAAAGTGAATCATCCTTGAAAAAAGGTAATTTTCTTGAAGCACTTTCTTAACTTGTGGATAGATGTGATGACATTAAACCTTATGTGTTAGAAAAAGCTCCAAAAAATAATAAAATAATTTCTCATGATATTCAAAAAGATATTGTGACTGCGTGTAAGATTGAAACAATCAAAGCTATAATAAAGGATTTAGATGGTGACTACTTTTCTTTGTTGGTTGATCAATCAAGAGACGTATCACGCAAAGAGAAAATGGCTATTTGCTTACAATTTGTTGATAAAAAGAGATTTGTGATGGAAGCATTCATTGGACTTGTTCATGTTAAAGATACTAGTTCTTTATCTCTAAAAAAAGCAATTGTGAATGTTGCTCACCGTTCTTTAACTTTAGATTATGTACGAGGGCAATGCTATGATGGGGCAAGAAATATGCGAGGTGAGTTAGGTGATCTTAAAACATTAATTAGACAGGAAAGTAGATCGGATCACTCCGTTCATTGTTTTGCTCATCAACTTCAATTGACTCTTGTTGTGGTTTCTAAAAAGTGTGTTCAAATACAAGAACTTGTATTATTGACTTCAAATATTTTAAATGTGTTGGGGGCTTCCTTTAAATGTGTGGATGAATTTCGAGAATCTCAAAAAGAAAAACTCCAAGAGGCATTAGATATGGGTGAGCTAGAAATGGGTAGAGGTTTGAATCAAGAACTTGGTCTTATTAAAGTCGGTGACACTCGTTGGGAATCTCACTACAAGTCGTTTGGAAACTTTATTAGTAACTTTGCCTTCATTGTTGATATACTTGACTCTCTTGTTGAAAATGCAAGTACTTCGGAAGAAAAAGCTAGTGCATTAGGATTTCTTAGAAGTTATCAAACTTTTGAGACCATTTTCTTGTTGCATTTGATGACTGATGTTTTAGGAATCATAAATGATCTTAATATGTCATTACAGAAAAAGGAACAGGATATTGCTAATGCCATGATTCTTGTACAAGTAGCAAAGAGAATATTGCAAGCATTACGAGATAATGAATTTGATCCTATTTTAAAAAAGAATGTTGGTTGGGATTCGCTCAAAGAAAAGATTGAGGCATTTTGTATCAAGCATAGTATTCCATTACCCAATTATGATGAACCATATGCTAACTCAGGGAGATCACGATGCAAAGTAGTTGATTATACTACTTTGTACCATTATCGTGTGGATGTGTTTTATAAATTGTTGATCAACAGCTACAAAAACTTAATGACCATTTTAATGAGGTGACAAGTGATTTGATTAATGGTGTAGCTTGCTTGAAACCAATTGATACATTTTCTAGTTTTGACATCCAAAAGATATTGGTCATGGCTAAATTATATCCTAATAACTTTGATGAATTCAACATGGGGGTTCTTGAGAATCAAATTGTTAATTATATTATTGATGTTCGTGATATTGATAAAAGATTCTTCAATTTAGACGAACTTGGGAAACTTTCAAGAAAGTTGGTTGAGACAAAGAAGCATTTAACCTATCCTCTTGTATTTCTTTTAGTGAAGTTTGCTTTGCTTCTACCTGTTGCCACTGCATCAGTTGAAAGAGCTTTTCCGGCAATGAAGTATATCAAGAATGATTTGCAAAATCGAATGGATGATGAATTCTTAGATGGTTGCATAGTGCCTTATGTAGAAAAAAGAGTATTTAAGAATATTTCTAATGAGTGTATTATAGAAATATTTCAAGGGATGAAGCGTCGCCGAATGCACTTGTAATTAGATTTTCTAATCAAGCTTTTATTAATAGAATTTGCTCTGTTGACATTTTTTATATTATATGTTTCAACTTGTTATCCTATATGTTTTTTTATGATTAGTTTGGTTCAAAGATTCTTCTTCTTCAATATACGGTTTACAATATTTTTTTATGACCCACTTCTTTTTATAAAAATATGAATACCCTTAACCGAAATTTTGCCTCCGCCACTGGCTAGACGGGGTGGGGTGATAAATTAAATAAAAAGAAAAAATTTATTTAAAAAATAAATAAAATATGAAATTACACATATTTAACACGTGGAAGCATTTGATTGGTGCGTGTATACACTCACTTTGTTGTGACTGAAA
>NC_061111.1:2889197-2900093 GCF_002878395.1 Capsicum annuum
AAATCAGTGGCAACCAGAATTTGATACTTATAATCAGGGATGAAAATTGGGGCATGGAGAAAATGTGACTTATATCTTTGCAGAGCAAACACGGAGCTCTGTGAGATATGGCAACTCTATTGGTTTTTGTCGCACTGGACTTCTCAAATTATGACTTCACATTCCCCTTTTTGATTGACCTATGATTTCTCTGACCGGCCTAATTAAACAACCCTCCATTGGTACATGTTGCTAAAAATACTCCCTCCATTTCAAACTTTTCTGGAAACTGTCCACTCTGAAAAAGATTCCATCTTTCCAAAGAGGCAGTGATGATATTGCTAAAGTTCCACTAGTTAATTTAAAAAGATTCCATCTTTCCTAACCGTTTCAATTCCACTGCTAAAGTTCAGAGCTTTCATTATTTTTCTATTCTTTTATTAATTGAAAATTATTAATTGTATTAATAAATTGTTAAGAATTTAAAGAAAAAAATAGAGATGAAGAAGATGGTTGGGGGCTGGGACAATGGAGGGCTGGGGCGGGGGTGGGGTGCAATGAATATGATAATGCAGGGGAGGGGCTGTGAAGATGATGAATGGAGGGGGAGGGGGGGTTTGTTCTTTTTTTTTTTTTTTTTTAAAATTAAAAAATTATAATAATTAAAAATTTTATTAATAAAAAAATGTAAAATATTATTTTTTGTTCAACACACTCTCCTTGCCAAGTCAGCATTTTGTGCCTGATAGGTATCAATTTAAGCAGTTGAGGTGTCTGATAGGTACAAGCCTTAATTTAAAGGTTTAAGAAAATTTTCAGGACAAGTTTGAGGAGCTATCGATGGATTTGGCCTATTAAAATTGTTCATTACGTTACATAATAAAATTAACAGCAAAAAGGGCAAAATAAAAGAAACTTTCTTCTAACAAGATCCTACAAGAAAGCTTCTTTAGCAATGAACAAACCAAAAAAACTTAAAAACATAAACTAAAATAATAAGGTAAAATAAATTATGGAGATGGTGGTGGTGGGGGAGGGGGTGATCTAGTCGTTGTCGTTCATTCCAAGATGCTCCATAATTGCTCGGAGGAAACGAGCAATTCGGCGGAGCTCACGTTCTAAGTATTGTCGATCTTCTCCAGGCCAAGAAAAAGACGGTCAAAGTCATTTCGAAGAAGCAGCAAATCATAGGTATGAGGAGGGACTCATCTGATTGGGCAAAGGGAAATTCTACGACCAGGCATGATTTTAAACTTTGGTGAATAAGAAGAAGAAGAAGAAGAAGAAGAAGAAGAAGAAGAAGAGGCTTTCTGATTGGGTTTAGGGACAAGTGAAGGGTTACGTAGAAATAGGACCTGTTCTTATAGACCTATAGATGACATCCTTTCATGTGTCCACCTAATGGTCAGTCGACGTGCTTAAGAAGAGAAAATGCTTGGTTGTGTATACCGGCGGTTTTTATCGTGAATAGATATTTTATACAGCTTTTTATTAAATTGGAACGGGAAACAAGGGAAATAATGATTCATTGCATCAGTTGGAGAGATGAGGCGAAAAAATAAACAAGATAGCGTGTTAGATGAGCAATAATATAACTAATACATAATATTTAATAGACTTTGTGAAATATACACCATAGGCTTTACGTAGTCTATTGTAGACAACGAGTTAAGTCGATTACAACTGAAGGTTAAAATCTACAAAAATGCACATTTAGCAACCAAAACAGTAGCTTTACAACTGAAGCTAAAAAAAAATCCTATCTATAATTTGATGGCCATTCTACACGTAGTTCTTTTGTGTTCGGATTTCTTGCATATTGAACACCTATTCCTCCTTTTGGACTTGAGTGTCTCACCGACGCCCTTAGCGCGTTTAAATTTCTTCCTTCCGAGTTTGGGATAGTAGGGGGTGGAGAAATTTTAGTGTTTAGCAATTCCTGTGGTACAGTTTATTCGGCCTTCGAAGGGACAACGTTAATTGCTTTCGAGTATGCGAGGAGGTAACTTTTAGCTTTATAAATTGGCCAAGAGTAATCGTAGATAGAGTTATCATAACCTTCGCCATCGCCAAACTTTGCTCGCAAAACTGCCATCACATGTTTGCATGGCATTTTCATCAAGTCAAATTTCCGACAAAAATAACTCCTCTCTAAGAGATTGACCTTGGCAGTAACGCCGTTGCCGAACACCGTATACAGGTTGAGAACCCCATTTAGATTACTCACATACAAGGAATCGGTCGCGCTCTTATTATCCCTTAGGATCCTTTCTGCGTAAGGCCCAAATATGTTCTCTTTACCATCAACAAAGGCATACCGCTCCCTAAACTTTTCATCAAATTTTCTAGCAATTGAACTGAATATGTACGACAGGGGGTACTCCCGTTCATCCATCAAAATCGAGTTGAGCGACTTGACAATGTTTGTGGTCATCACATCGTACCTATTGCCCGAAAAGTGTACTCTACTCTATTTTTCAAAACCAAGCATATTTTCAAGGACATGTGCTGCCTCGGGACAATTACTCTTCATTTCCAGAAAATTATCGCTAAATTCATCAAAGGAATAAGACTTCGCAGCGGCGTAGAATATATAAAGATGTTCTCCGCAGTGTTGATTTACGCAAAGATTTTCAGCGAGGTTCCTCATGCAAAGACTGTGATATACACGACTGTATACACGGGAGAAGGCATTGGCAATGCTAATGTGCCTGTTGGAGCTGACACATAGATCTGGATCATTTTCTACGATAGACTTCATCTTATGGAAGAAGAAGGTCTAAGAAGCATCGTTCTTTTTATCGAACACACGAAAGACAATCAAAAAGATATGATTTTCAGTGTTCTGTGCAACGACACTCAACAGAACGCCCCCGTACTTTTCATACAAATATGTGTCATCAAAGGCAATTACCTTTCTCATATGGGCATATCCCCGTATACAAGCTCCGAATGCTAAGAAGTAGTAAACGAACGATCCATCTATCCGGTTTACCATAATAGAGTAAAAAGACCCGGGATTCAATAACTCCACCATGTAGGAAAAAGTCGGTAAGCAAGCATATCCGTGCTCCGGTGTCCCGTGAATGATGTTCTTTGCAATTACACTTCCTTTCCAACACATCCAATAGCTTGCGTTGCAATGCAACTCCTTAAACACAATCTTTTGAATTTCTCTTATGCTTGGACCCTTACCATCCCGAAAGTGATTTACGCATACTGAAACAATCAATTCGGATGAGACTTTCTTGTGTCTGCGCGTGGCATGTTTAACCCCGCACGCGTGCAACCCGATATACTTGTATATGCAAAATCTGTCCGAGGTCTCGTACTTTTTTGCCCACAAAAATCAGCCACAACCATGAGATAAGCATCTCGCCTTAATCAATTTCGTGCAGCTCTTCTCTATATAATAATCAAAAGACTGCCTCGCCGCTGCTGCGTCTAGTAGAATTTTTAGCTCTTTCTTATCGATGATTTTTTTACCATAACAGAAATTAGTTCCGTCCGAGAAGGAGTATCCTGATTTTAATGCCGTTCCACGGTCTTCTTCATCATCTTGCGAGTCCGATGAAAAGTCTTCCATATGCATAGAATCATCTTCCATATTAATTAGATGATCGCCACCGTTCTCATAATCATTCAAATCGTCGCCAATTAAATCATCGTCAACTGTCGGGCGCTGCGGTGGGAGTGCTGATGAGTTCAGCGATCCTTCAAAGGACCTCTCAACCACATTTATCCTCAAAAGAGGCCTAAAGTCATCTGCATCAGCATCCATCATATACGTCAGCACACGTACAACGCTACTTATGATCGTAGGATTCACTTTTTCCCTCGAATGCATTAGATAACTAATAACCACGTCGCTCGGCGCGCAATCTAGGTTACCGCTCTGCATTACTCTTGTAACTAATTCATCTTACGAACTGTTGCGGTGAACATGAATGGGAATTGTCACCTTGGTAAATGATCTCCATTTCCAACATTGAGAGTCTCCACCCATTCTTCCATGAAATCACCAGAAACCAGAATAAATTCTACAATAGACATAGTAGAATTAAGATTTGGTCGATGGTAGATTATGCTTACGATCTATGTCGGGTTGTATGCACGGTCTATGGCTGACGATGATGGGTCGATGGCTGCGCAGATATCGGTACAAAAACTTCAAATTGTAAATATTGCTTCTAATCAATGATTGTTGGGTTTATGGAATAGAGAAATGAACTTGGAGTCGCCTGAGATGCTGTAATGCACTTTCTAAAGTTGTTTTGAGTAATGTGATTTAAAGCTTTTTAACAATGGTGGAAAGTGTGTTTGAGAAGATAGGAAACAAATAGGGTGACAATGGATGCAATGGACAAGATTACGATGTTTGTGGACTGATTTGTAGCTGATCGCCCGAAAAAAAGCCGGAAAAGTGGTCGGAATCGGAGCTTTTTGGAGGAAAAAATAACCACTTTCTATTTTTAGCTTTTGAATTTTTATTTTTTTTTAAATATTTTTGGAAAACCTAGTTATTTTTGTGTATATAATGGTAGATGATGGAGTAGGTTGAAGTGTATTATTAGAAACTTGTGGATGAATTTATTAAGTTGGAAGTATTGGGTTAAAGTGAATTATTATAAAAGTTGGAACTGAAATTGTTAAGTTGAAAAAGTTGGTGATGAGGTAGAATTATGTAGGTATTTGACCAATGTTTTAAAACTTTTGGATATTTGACAAAATAGTTTGGAAAAAAAGTTGTTTTGGCATACTTGCCCCATTAACTTATCGCGAACTTTATGAGACAGCCTCAAAACTGATCCAGTTTCACTATGATACGCGATATGGTGGTTGCCACACATCAGAGAACAGGCAAGGAACCTAAAACTTGGAGTTGCAACATAGTACTTCTTGCTCATGAATTGTAGGTTTTCTATCATTCCAAGTTCCTTCGCTACTGAGATATGCATCTTTGTTACTTCACCGTTGTTTTGGATTGCATCTCATTAAAAACTATGTTACTCGAACTCTCCAAAAAAACGCTGTTATACCAGTATCGGACCCTCCAAAAATGCACTACTTTCGGAGAATCCAACGTGCACACCCTCAACATTTAGAAATAGTGCTGGCAAATAACTTAAGTAATATAGTTTGTTAGTGGCTTTTAATGTTTCATACAAGAATATGTTAAGTCTGCTCCACAAACGTTACATGCTTGAAGCTTTCCATTTCAAATAATACCTTAATACATAATTGCTCCTATATCAAAAATAGATGTTTCATTTTTTCGTCAATCATGCCATCACACCTGCTCTGCTGCTTGGGGGGGCTAATTAATCAGTACTGATAAAGGGGAAGATCATTTATTAATGGTGAATCTACATATGAGAATCTTTGTTAATTAATGTCCAACAATAGAAACAAGCATAATTAATCATAGTAAATTACTGTCTGTTAAAAAAGTAAACAACAATCTGTGGAACTTATAATTACTCATAAATGCCTATTTAATTACTATTATTATTAGTATGGCCTTATGGGAAACAGAAAAAGGCTTTGACTGAATCCAAAGCATTTTCATAATTTAATTTTTGAAAAACATTTCTCTAAAAAAATAAGCTGCTCGAGAATGACTTTCCGAGTCCCGCCCCACTCTTCAACGAACCTCATCTTCATTGATAACTCAATCTCCATCATTGATAACTCAATCTCCAACTCCTACCCGACCTAATATTTCCATCAATCCACCGATCCAAAATAAATATCACCTTAAAAAAATCTTGTTCATTAAGAAATCAATAAATACAACATGTAATTTACTATCTTCGCCCTACCCGACCTAATATTCCCACTGATCCACCGATTCAAAATGAGTATACTTAAAAAAATCATGTTCATTAAAAACTCAATAAAGACAATTGTGTCTATTTTACCCTGTGAAATACCATTGTTAATTTTTCCATCATTATAGTGAAATTATCATTTTACTTACCATTGTTCATTTTCCATCATTATAGTGAAATTACTATTTTACTTATAACATTTATACTTACACGCTCACTAAGAAAACAACAATTGTCATGACTATTTACCACACTAGCCCTACGATTTTTAGTATAAGTTATTGGCAAGTAATTTGGAGATAGAGTGATTAGTTCTAAGGGTTAAATATAAGAAAACTACTAAATAAGTAAAGTTAATTGTTTCGTGTCAAATCAAATATGAAAAGGTAAAATAAACTGGCCGAATGAACAGAAGAAATAACAAAATTTACAGACATGATCAAAATAAGGTTAAATATAAGAAAAATACTGAACAAGTAAAGGTAATTATTTCGTGTCAAATCGAACATGAAAAAGTAAAGATAAACTGACCGAGTGAACAGAAAAATAACAAAATTTACAGACATGATCAAAATCCACTAAAAACAAAATTCTAACTACATTAAAACAGGACATCGTGAATGAGCAAAAATTAAACTGTTTAACATTAATAGTAAAAAACAAGAGAAGCCAACCCCCAAAAAAAAAGTGAAAAACAACAGGACATATATATAGCCAAATCATGCCCAAAATAAAAGTTGGCTACAAACCAAAACATAAACTTTCTATCAACTATACCTTGATCTCAATCATCCTAGCAACAGCAACACTAACAATAGTAACTTTACATAACCCCTATTTAAACTATAGCACCTTTCCACTGCAAATGACAAAAAAAACACTTTTTTTCCAATAACCCCTCTTTAAACTATAGCACCTTTCCACTCCAAATGACAAAAAGAACACTACTTTCCAATAACCCCTCTTTAAACTATAGCACCTTCCACTCCAAATGACAAAAAGAACACTTATTTCCAATAACCCCTCTTTAAACAATAGTACCTTTCCACTCCAAATGACAAAAAGAACACTTCTTTCCAATAACTCCTCTTTAAACCATAGCACCTTTTCACTCCAAATAACAAAAAGAACCCCTCTTTAAACTATAGCACCTTTTTCAATCCAAATTACGAATACAACACTTTCTCTCCTACTTTCAACGATCAAAAGGGCCACTGGGATCAAGCTGCCTGCAAAGAGTCAAATACGTTAAATAAAGAACACGATCCTTCGCACCAGTACGATGATTCTTGTTATGTTTGCAGAAATATTTCAACTGTTCAAGTGTACAACATCCAATAAACTGTCCCAATAGCAAAAATAGCCAATTTATCGATTTCTTCTTCGATGCAATAACCGGTTTAACACTGCTCTCTTGTTCACAATACTTGCATTTCAAAAAAACCGGGTTCATCCAAATGTCCGGTGCCCGGTCATGCATGGAAGCTTTATTTAATGCGATAAAGCTTCCAACTTGCTCGAATTTCTCGCGCAAATTAAAACTTACCTCATATTTTTTCTCGCACTTCTTGCATTGCACTTCACCAATAATATTACTAACACCGTTAGAATGTAACACGTTAAGAGAGTGCACTTTGGCACGTTGATTTGTAGCCCATGGATAAGGTGGAGTTATCGTGTCACTTTTTGTTTGGCTAGGTAATTTTCGTTTACGAGGACGACGAAGCGGTCCGTGGGAGGATTCCGGTGGTGGAGGAGGAGGTGGTGGTGGTACGGTGGCGGTAGGGAAAGATAAAGACAATGTAAGTAAGTTGTTATCAATTTCATTGTCGTTTGTAGACATTTTTTTTTTTTTTTCAGAACAGCTCGATGCAGTAAAACTATCACTTGGACTTGGTAATAATGGAAAGGTTTGATGAAATTTTTGTGTGTATATATAGGGAGAAAAAGGGAATAGGAAAGGGAAAGGCCAAAAGGGGAAGGGTTTTTTTGTTGTTATGTGTATAGTACTATGAAAATGGTACGAGTAGATAAAGACGAAAAGAAGAAACAGTGTATGGAAGTAAGTGTATTTGGTTTAGAATTCTGTCTTTTTTGAATTTCGAAAAAATGGGTCTGTTTGAATTCTGTTTTATGTGGGAAACAATTTATGATGTTTTTATCTATACATAGATATTTTTACTTCTTTATTTAAATTAGTGGTGTTTTTGGATTAAGCATGTTCTTTTGAAATATTTTTTGGTTATCTAAAACATCAATTATTTAGTAATGGACAGCATGATAAAATCTTTTCGAAAAAAAATTTGTTTCTTCATTCATAAATACTTATCTATTTTTAACTTGATACATATCTTAAAAAAAAAAAGAAAAATTGAAGGTAATTTTAGTATGTCACATTTTGAATATAATAAATGTTTTGACAATGAGTGATCCATTGCACCGAATAATAGCGTAATAAAATCTTTCCGAAAAAAATTGCTCACTCCACTTATAAATATTGTTATTTTTTACTTAACACATACCTTAAGAAATAATAATTAGAGAGATGATTTTACTATAACATTTTGAATATAATAAATTTTTTACTTTAAAAAATGCAATGATGCATTGCACCAATTATTTAGCAATGTACGGCATAATAAAATCTTTCCGAGAAAATTACTCTCTCTGTCCATAAATACTTGTTATGTTTAACTTGACACATACCTTGAGAAATACTCTCTCCGTCCCATTTTATCCGTCTCAAATTGGGATGACACAACTATTAAGCAAAATAATAAATAATATGGCTAGTTTACCATAGTACCCCTATTAAATGATGTTAACATTTTAATTTAAAGAAAAAGTAATTAATGCAAAGGGTAAAACATGAGAAAAAAAAAGTTTGTCTTGTCTTGATAAGTAAAAAAAGACAAGTAAAATGGGACACCAAATTAGGAAATTTGGGACGGATAAAATGGGACGGAGAAAGTACTTAATAAATAGAGGGGTGATTTTTCTAATATAATAATTTTTTTTGCTTTAAAAAATGCAATGAGTGATGCTTTGTATTTCATATCAATGATAAAATAAATAAATAATTCATTAATTTTATAAACTGCACAAGTATTATTGACATCCCAAAATAAAAAGTGAACAAGAAAAAATGAATGAATAAAATAAAAATTATTATTATTATGAATTTTTATACTAAAAATAGATGCCTATTTTAAATTGTTTTTTTAGCTAATTTCTAATTTATTCATGATATTACTTTTATCTTTAGTTGTTCATATATTTTACTAGTCAAACTCAAACACTAAATAAAAGGTTATGTTCACTATATCACTCTTATTAATTACAAGTCATATACATGTTTGAGAAATAAATGTACGCATCTAATAATAGAGGTAATTTAGCATATTGTGTGAAATATAGCTATAGATTTGTAATGTTTATAATGATTAATAAAATTGTTAGTTACTTTTATCTTTAGTTGTTCTAATGTACGAATGTTGCGATGGATGTATGGACATATCAGGAAAGATAGGGTGAGGAATGAGATTATTCGGGAGAAGGTGGGAGTTGCCTCTGTGGAGAATAAGTTGCGAGAAGTAAGGCTACGTTGGTTTGGGCATGTGATGAGGAGGGACCTTGATGCTCCGATGCGGAGGTGTGAGACTCTGGCTATGGATGGTTTTAGGCAGGCTAGAGGTAGATTGAAGAAATATTGGAGGGAGGTGATTAGGCATGATATGGAGTAATTACATACTATATAAACTTATTTGAAATATATAGTATGATACAAATAAATTTAAAGTAAAAAAACATAAAATGCAATGACAAAAAAAAAAAAAGATGAGGAAAAGAATATAAAAAAAATAAGAAAAATGACAAAAATGTCGAACCAAAAATGAAAAAGGGGGAAACGGAAATACAAAAAAATAAAAATGCAAAGAAATAGAATTGAAAAAGAAAAATATGATGAAAAAGAAGAAAGAAAAAAATTGTAAGAAACGAGTAAAAAATAAGTTGAAAAAATGAAAATGAAAAAAAAGTAAATTAAAGGAAAAAAGAAAGAAAAAAATAGTAAATTAAAGGAAAAAAGAAAGAAAAAATAAAAAAAAATAAAGAGAAATAAAAGATAGAAAAAATGATAATAAAAGAGTGAGACTATGGATTATATTTAATTGATAAGAGATGTTATGAATTATATAGGCTAAATGGGATAATTAGAAGTTTATATTTATTAACCCATGTAGGTCTCAGGCGAATACGAATGATGAAATAAAAATGAGAAAGGGGAAAGTGAAAAAAAAAAGAATACAAAGAAAAAAGAAATAAAAATAAAAAAAATAGATGGAAAAATGAGAAAGAAAAAAAAGAAATTATAAGCAATGAGTAAAAAAAAATGAAAAAGAAAAAAGAAAGAAAAAAAGAAACTAGAAAAGAAAAAAAACTATAACTTTAAGCATAGGTGGGTGATCTCTGTGTTTAAATGGGCACCTATATTTTACCAATTTTGTCCATATTTGTATGAGCTTTTAAAATGAGTTAAAGTCTATATTTATCCATTTGAAATATGAGTGATCCAATTCACTAAATATGAGTTAAATGGACTCTTTTCACAAATATGGGCTGAAATTGTCACCTCTAATTACAGCTTGCAGAGGACATGACCCTTGATAGGAAGGTGTGAAAGACACGGATTAGGGTAGGGGGTGACGGGTAGGAGCGCGGAGGTAGTAATAAGGGAGTGCTCCTTTGGTTTTGGAGTTTCTGGTTCGTAGTGTTGTGGCTGTAGTTTTTGGGGCTAGTGGCGTTGGCTTTTTTGCATCCCGCACTAGTTTATTATGCACTTATCTTTTGTGTTTGTTATACTGTTAGTTTGTTTTGTGTACCATACTAGTTTATATGCGCTTACTTTTTGGATTTGTTATACTGTTATTGGTCCTAAGCCGGGGGTCTATCGGAAACAACCTCTCTATTTCTCTTGAGGTAGTGGTATGATCTGCGTACACTCTACCCTCTCCAAACCCCACTAGGTGGGAATATATTGAGTATATTATTGTTGTTGTTGTTAGTTACCCACAAATAGTAATAGGGG
>NC_061111.1:2903093-2908522 GCF_002878395.1 Capsicum annuum
GTATATTATTGTTGTTGTTGTTAGTTACCCACAAATAGTAATAGGGGTAAAATATGCACAAAAGAATATTTTTTCCTCTGTCTATTTTTATTTGTTCACTTTTTAATTTTGGGATATCCAACAATATTTGTTCAATTTATAAAATTAATGGATAATTTATTTATTTCTACCCATTTACCCTTAACACTAAATACGATTCATTATCTAAAGTATTAAATTTATTATATTCAAAGGGTAATATGATAAATTATCCCTATCATTTACTGCTCATTAATCTCTGTGACAATATAAAAGTGGATAAGTAAAAATAAATAAAAGAAGTAACTCTTGGATTTTTAAAATTGGACAAGTAAAGTTAGATAACTATTTTTAACATAAATGGATAAATTATATTTTGGCGCATTATCCACAACCCACCCCACGCCCTTAAAGAACTTATGCCACCCTAGGCATAAGTTTGATTTTTAGTCAGGGGTGAACAAAAAGTGATTCGACCAATAACGCCAAATCGGAAAAAAAAAATGTTACTAGTTTATCATTGTCGGATTGTTGTGTTAATGATTTTTAAAACAATTTTGTAAATGTTTTTATCCGGCTATGAGTTCGGTTTGTGATTTTAATATTTTAGTGAATGTTTAAATTGATACCTCAGTAAGACTATGGTAAATTATATTTTTATCTCTAATCAGATAATAGTGGTTTTTGATTTTAAATACATATCCTATTATTTTTTTATATTTTATAATTGTTGTCTTAGTGTCTATAATTTGTCTTCACGTAGAACAAATGAAAATTGGATTAAAAAAAATATAGACGAGCATTTTCTTATTGGTTAAACATCAAAACTGAATTATTAAGGACTAAAAATGGGTTAATCGAAAAATGATAACAAATATCTTATTAATTTTACTTTCGATTTAACATACTCACAAACTGAAAATCAATGAATTAAACTATTTATATATAAAATCGAATCAAACTGATCATACACGATGCAAAAATTAAAGATGAGCTTTGAAGTGCAAAAGTCAAAAACCACGCTGCAAATAAATCGACTGAAATTTGTCACGTTGTCGGTTCCAAAAAATTACCCCATATACAAAAATGGGCCGAAATCAAACCCGATATAAATCAGCCCATATACAAAAAGTGGGCCTCGGTCCAAAATATCAGCCCATATACGAAACTGGGCCGAAATCAAACCCGATATAAATACTTAAGCCTCTGAAATTCAAATTTCAAATTTACCGCCATTTGAAAGCAATGGGAGAATTGAGCAGATCAACCATTTTCTTCTCCGATCAACACCTCTGTTACGCCGATATTCTTTCTCCTTCACAGGTATAACAATTTCATTAAATCCATACAAACAATCTCCAACAAAAATGCAAGATAAGATTGCGTATATCGGGAGCTTTAGTACTCCGAGCTGCCCCTAATAGTAGTGTAGAAAGTATGGATTGCTTAATTTAGACATTTAACTAAATCCAGTTTATATTTTTATTTACTTGCTTAATATTTGCAATATCTGAAGTAATTATTGCTTGTGTTTGATCGTCTCATGTGAAAGTTTAAACTGTTAGAATTGAAACTTAATTTCATTATAAATATCTGTATTTGTTTGTTTTCTTATATGATCGGATTTATTTGTTCAGGTCCGAGCTCGAATCGAAGTTGCCGTCCTGAATTTTCTTAAAGCACTAAGTTCGAATTCTCCTTCAATTTCCGATCTATCACTGGTTAGAAATCTTACTACTAAGCTTTTTTTTTTTTAATGGAATCGACTATAACTTGCAAATTAGCCTAATGTACGCTTGTTGTGAAATCCAAAACGGTCGATTAATCCACTGTGTATGAACTTTTAGTTGTTCAAAGTATCTATTTTTCTTTCGGATTAAGAGAAAACTGAAGAAAGATGCCAAAATTGGGAACAAAAGTTAGCAATTTTGAGGAATTTATACAATGAAAGTCTATGTTTGCCTTAAACTACAAACTAGTCATCAGTATTGGGATGAAATACGCCTGGACATACACGGATATAGATATTTATTATAGTCTTAGTTGATGATTTATAGTATATGTGACACAGATCAGTAGAAACTCGAGCAATAGCAGAGTGAGCCGGGGGTTACTTACCGGTGATTCATGGATCTTCTTGTCCCATTCATTTTGCACGCGATCATTAACGAAAGAAAATAGTGCCAAGTCCTTCATAAGAGGTAAAATAATACAATTTAACCATGAGATTACTTAATAGTATAAGATAACAATGCTCACTGAGTTTTTGTGTCAAGTTTGGAAGGTTATGGAAATCTGCTACCAAGTTCTGGTTCAGGAGAAAAGGGTGACTCAGAGAGAGCTATATTACAAGCTGCTATGTGATTCACCAGATTATTTCACTTCTCAATTGCAGGTTAATAGGACTATCCAAGGTTAATGATGTTTCTGGGTAATGATTTGTGTGTTTGGTCCATTTTGTTAATGTCCAGACCCAACTGTTGGATTATACTGGGTGTTGTTGTTGTTCGTTGATTGGTTAACGAGGTCTTCATTTACTATCTATGAGGAACAGACTTGGTGGCTTTGCTTCGATGCAGCCGTTATAGTCTTGGAATAATGGCATCTAGCAGAGGGGCAATAGCAGGCCGTTTATTGTTGCAGGTAGTACTATTCCTAATCCTTTCATTGTAATTACTGCTGTCCACACCTATGTTGCTCTACTTACTGCTTTTTTAGAATCCACAGTCAATTTAATCAAACACTTAGCATTGTTAGTAGCTTAACTTGGCTCGTAGCATGATCTGTCATATATGAATGAAATATATTGACTTGTTTACAATTGAGGCAGTGTTGATTGCTTGATATGTTTATGAGCCAACCTAGTCGAACTTTTTAATGTTTCCAAGTTTCGATAGTTGCTAAAGTTAGCTGCTGGAGGCTGTGTATGATAAACTATTCTGCTTTGTTTCTTCTGATTTTGTGTGAACAATCATGGGACTTAACACTCTATTGGAAATAACCTCTCTACCTCTCAGGTAGGGGTAAGGTCTGCGTATACTCTACTCTGCCCAGACCCCACTGCGTGGGATTACACTGGGTATGTTGTTGTTGTTTTGTTGTTGTAATCAAAGAACTTAATACTTAAATGTACAAGTCTTACAGTTACCCATGGTCAAAAATTTGAAATAGGTAGTTATCCAACATTTAGAACTTGGTATTTTTTTCTTGCAAAAATGGATATATGACTTAACCTTGCTTCTTTAAACCACTGAGAAAGGAGCCAGACAAGGAAGTTGTTGACTGCTCTACTTGTGGATCTTCGGGTTATGCTATATCTGGAGACCTGGAATTGTTGGGAAAATTAACCATGGGAACAGATGCACGATACATCATTATGGTGGAAAAGGTATTTTATCACTTGTTGGAAACTTTAGTCAAATCATTTTTGCAAGAAACTAAAAGTAGTTCCACTTTTTAGCATGCTGTATTCCAGCGACTAGCTGAGGATCGTGTATTCAATCAAATCCCTTGCATTTTGATCACTGCCAAGGGATTCCCTGATATTGCCACTAGGTGAGGTTGAAGAGTTATGAATGTATTTTCTAGCTCACAGAATAGCTGCTAGAAGACTGTCCATTCAATTATTAACTCTTAACATATTCTAATCTCTAAAAACTTTCAGGTTTCTGCTGCATCGAATGTGTAAGATGTTCCCAAATTTGCTAGTCTTGGGGCTGGTTGACTGGTATAAATGAATTCACTAGTGTAGGAACCATATTAGATGCAGAGTAAAGTTCTTATTCACAGCTTCGAATTCTGATCTTTAAGGAATCCGGCTGGATTAGCAATTCTTTGCACCTTCAAGTTTGGTAGCATAGGGATGGGTCTTGAAGCATACAGATATGGTGCTCTTTTCTCTTAAAGAGTTGTGTTGAATCATAAGTCCATGCTATCTTAACTTCACTTATAAGAATCTGTTACTTTACATGTTATTTTAGCTTGCAACATCAAGTGGTTAGGACTGCGAAAGGATGATATTAATCAACTTATACCTAAAGAATGTTTGGTCCCTTTGAAACCTCGAGATCTCCAGATTGCCAAAAGCTTGATGTCATCAGAGATTCTGCAGGTATAATTCCAGTTAGTATGGAAACATCATTCTTTCTTCATTAGTTGGTTTGAAAAATCATATGATATCGATTTCTACCAGGATAGCTACAAAGAAGAGGTGGCAGCAATGGTTCAGAGTGGTCGAAGGGCAGAGATTGAAGCTCTATATTGTCATGGATATGATTACTTGGTGAAGTTCCTTGCAACAAAAATAGTACAAGCCAATTACCTCTGATAATTTGCCATTCATAGAGAACAGGTACTGAGAAAGTACTGCATTTTCTAGACATTCAGCAATTTACTCGGAGGATTCAGTTTTCATATTGATCCATGCTCTTAATATCTATCATATGTTGTATATGTGTTTCGATTATAGTACTATTTTGTGGTTGATTATTGTCTCTTTTTGGTAGACTTTGCACCCTTTCCTTGCTAGTTGCTATATTTTCTTTACTTCTGGATTTACCATACTTGAGCCAGGGTCTTTCGAAAAAAGCAGTGGTAAGGTTTACGTACACTTTACCCTCCTCAAACCTCACTTGTGGGATTTCACTGGGTATGGTGGTGTTGTATTCAGTTTTCATATTATCCCTTTTAATTTCTTTCCTTGTTTTTTTGGCAAACCAATCCAAGTCCAACTTGTTCTAGGAGAAGGAGTAGTAGAAGTGGACGTTATATATAACGGTAACTCAGTGAGTTTTTTGGCAAACCAATCCAGGTCCAACTTGGTCTGGGAGAAGCAGAAGTAGAAGTGGACGTTATATATAATGGCAACTCAGTGATCCAAAGTCCACTCACCACGCGACATAATTGGACTCACTCCAATATTCTCAATACAATACATATAGCCACAATCACCAACCATCAACAAGACGATTACTTTTTCTTATCGTGATTACTTTGTAATTTCTCGAAAGTACTAAGAATTTAAAGCGACTAAAGTATGAGCACACCTAGCACAACCACGGACATGACATTGACATTAAAGAGAAGCATAACAGAAGAAGAATCAGTGGAGAAATTCGCGATGGCGAATTGTGTGGATATAATGAAGAGGAACGAGTTGTCAGGACGACATGAACTCTTCAAGTGCAAGACATGTGAAAAACAGTTTGATTCATTCCAAGCACTTGGCGGTCATAGAACAAGTCACAAGAATAAGAAGAATAAGCTCATGGCAACGAGTACTAACAATAACTCATTACCCGTTAAGCCCAAGAAATATAAGTGCTCCATTTGTGGGGAAGAGTTCTCTCTTGGACAAGCATTGGGCGGACACATGAGAAAACATCGTGATGAATTGAATCAATCCAAGCAGA
>NC_061111.1:2911522-2932757 GCF_002878395.1 Capsicum annuum
TGCATTGGAGGAGTCGTCGAAGAGTGGTGAATGTGCATTGAAGGAGGGGTCGAAGAGTGGTGAATGTGCAGAAGCTTTTCATGACAAGGAGGATTTAGGTGATACTAAAAGAACATTGTTCTTGGATTTGAACTACACACCATATGAGAATGAGCTGATGACGGGGGTAAGCCCTTTTAGTTTTGGTTGTAACTAATTATACAGTTAAGAGATTGTAGAAATCTAGTTGGATTTCAGCTTTTGTTATTATAGCTTGGTGTACATATATACACAGCTGCACAATTTATTTGTTTTTTATAATGTGCAAATATTAATTTGTCTTCAAGGGTCTGTTAGAAAAACAATCTCATAACTCATTCGATTTAAATTTAGTAGTTGTTAGACACCCAATTTTGACTCTATATGCTCATTATGCGAGCCTATAAAGTAGTTCACACACAACCATATAGAGACATGCCAAGTTGACCAACCGGAGACTCGAGATAATAGATGGCCATTCTGTTGGGATAGGGATAATGGGATCACACACAACCATATAGAGACATGCCAAGTTGACCAACCGGAGACTCGAGATAATAGATGGCCATTCTGTTGGGATAGGGATAATGGGAGGTTGAAACCTGCTCATCTCATCTGTGCAATAATAACAAACCAAAAATCTGTAACAATCAAATAATTGTGCATTTGCTCATAATACAACTTATACTGACTTCTATTCCTCAGCCTATACCAGACAAATAATCACCCAAAAAGTAGTTTTAAAAACAAAAAAGAAAGCAGAGAGGGTGGTAGAAGAAAAGAAAAAAGAACAAAAGGGCAGGTCAGTGGATGAAGAGAAGACTGCCTAAATGCTGTACTTCGCTACCCAAACGCAATGGTCTGCTCCTTGATATATCTCGGCAAAACAAAATGAACTTGAGGTGGCAAACTCATAACGTCCCACCTAGTTGATTTACTGTGTTCACCTAAACTCGATGGCCATCTACATTTCGTTACAGCTACAATCTCAGCAAAGGCGAAATTCTTTCAGCCTTCTTTAAGAAAGAGACACCCTCTTTCCCTCCACTGAGAACTTGTCACTACCTTCAAGCTGCATACAAGGAGACAAGTTATATCAGCATGCTAAAAGAACAAACCAAAAGATGATAGCAAGGTCAGGACGATATCTAATGTCCAAAGACGTCCAAGATTGCAACAAAAGTACTTTACCTTGCATTTCAAAAAAGCAAGCGCTTCTTTTTTAGTTAAATTGGAGAAAAAATCTGATGATTGTTCATCAATTAGCACTTTAAGCTGCTTCAGCTTTAACGAGTTCCCCGGAGCCTGGAGTGTGAGACATCAATAAAGGGAAGTCAAGACATGAATTTGGACAAATCACTCAACCAGTGACTAAAACAAACTAAAGAAACCTGTTTCAACAGCCGTTTACACAATTTCTTCAGCTTCAATTTTGGTTCATCGTTTTTTACAGGGTCACTGATTTCTTCAGATTCTTCTCTCATGGGAGGATTTGACTCAGAAGAATTTTCATCATCACTATCTTCAAAGGACGTCTTTTTCCCCTCAAAGTAGCAACCGGCAACCTTCTTTGGCCGGTCCTTGATACCCAGTCCTTGTTTTCCAGTTGTGGCTGTGTTCTGCAGTTGAAAAGACATCGTCATTATATAATCTGATAAACTTCTCTTATGCTAATATGAATCACTAGACAAACTATCAGCAAGAAAGGTAATTTGAAAAGATACATATCAGAACAATAAAAACTGGAACCTTCTAATAACTATAAATCAGTACACACCATGCACCTACATTTGCTATCTAGACATATGGATCTTACAGTTTTTCAAACTCTAGTTAAGGAATCAGATCCTGATAATACTTGGCACCAATACAGTTATGAGTGGACATAACTGCATTAGGTGAAAGTAAAAGGTACCGCGACATAAGGCTCTTAAACTTTAAGCTTCATTAGAAGTAGCGTAACATTTATGTTGTGGGGACAGTGAGTTCAACTCATTTATAGCAATTAGTGTAAAATCTATGCTTCTTCAAATGGTTGGAAAGCATACTTGGACAAGATTATAAAGATTTTCTTGATCATCCTCATGGAATGTGGTCCTCTCACTGAAGTCTCGCATCTTTTCCGATGAGGATGACTTTTTCTTCTGAGCTTGACTTCCAAGAAATCCTCCCGAGACAAATCCATTTTTATAGCCCCACCATTCTGGGGGAACACCTTGATCTTCATTACCTGCAAAAGGAATTGTTTAGTCAACAATCAGCATTTATCTCCAAAACCCAGCCTAAGTGAAAATGACACATCTAGTCTAGAACTTACATGCATCATCGGCAACAATAATAGTCTCTGCTGTATCTGGTACCTTCTGATCATCAATTGTCTGAGAAGTCTTTGTCTTTTTGACCTACATAAAATGCAAATTTAGCTGAGCAGAATTTTTTCTTTTGAAGATATTGCCATATAAAGAGACCAATTACCCATCCCTTTTTCAATGTGAGATGCTTAACACTCCCCCGCACGCCTAGACCTCGTTAACCGGAGCATAGACAATATAATATCGGAGCCCAACATCGATGAACAAAGATTTGGGATGGGCCTGGCACTGATACCATGTAAAGAAATGAACCTTGGACCTAACTCAACCCCAAAAGCTAGCTCATGAGGGGATGATTGCGCAAGTCCATATAAGGAGACCAATTACCCATCCCTTTTTCGATGTGGGATGCTTAACAAGCATGAATTACAAGCTTTTGATTCAAAATAAGGCTCAAGCATGAGCAACTGATTGCATTTTTTCTTTTGTATAAGACAATCGTGGATCAACAAGCTTCATCACGCCTCGAATATTTCCCCAAGTGCCTCTAAAACAGATAACAGGTGCTGATGCAATGTTCAATTTGCATATCTAATTGAATAAGATAATAGTTAATCATATAAAAGAACAAAAACGTTTTCCATTATCAACAGGATTCCTAGTCTTTATGGAAGACGTGTACAGGTTTTGAATGGTCAAATACCCTAAAAACAATTTGTTTATTGACTATAGCAATAACAAAATTAGAAATCCTGAAACACTCAAGAGATAACATCAGGGTAAATTTCTAGTGAGCTTGTTATATCCCTATCTAATCAGTATCCATGTTACCACATAGAAGAGACACCATGTCATGCAAAAGTAAACTTACAAGAATTCCTTCAAGATCCTGAGAGGAATATGCATGAACAAGCTTTCCTCTCTCTCTTTTCTTATACCTGGTGCACAGAAAAAATAAAAAAATAGTTTATTGTAATGTGTGAAGAAGCATATACTGACATTAACTTGCTCACCTTCCTTGAGGTCGAGTAACCTTAGCAACAGTCTCTTGTTCGTCATTAGAAGTTCTTGTTGTTGTGTCATTTTGCACTTCTTTTTTCTCTTTTACTGTTAAGAGACACCCAAAAGAAATCATACAACAGAAAGAAATTGTTCAAGTATAAATTAAGAATGATTTCCCATTCAATTTTACCTTCATCATTGTTGGTTTCAGCTGTTTGCTGCCAATAACGTAAATGAATATTAGTCTTACAGAATATTGGAAATAAACTTACTAATTCAATTAAAACTCAAAGTTGAAAAAAGAGAGTTACCACTTTCAATCTTTTAAGTATGCTATCAAACTGAGCAGTGTCAAACGCCCACTCATTTGGCTTTTCTATACCGATACCTATTTCATAATTCAAAAACCAAGCAGCTAAGTATTGATTTTTGAAAGCAAAATCAGAAAGAAGATAAACAAAATTTCTTCCAACTTCAACTTCCACGCAACCCGGTGAACCAGCATAACGCCCAGTGTAGCAATCACTTGCTACCTCATTGCAGTGCTAAGGAATTTCTATTTTGTTCACTTCTCCGTCCCTTTATCTTTTCCTACACCCCGCCCCACCCCCAACCCCCACCCCACTCAAAAAAAAACACCCACAGAGAGGAGACGTCGGAGATGTTCTTTTTCCCTACTGCATCAATGCAACAGAGCAGATTTAATACTACAGAAGTGATAAGGCAGTCAAAAAGAAAAACCTGCAGTGTCCTGTTTGTTTTGAACTCTGACATATCCTTTGATTCCTTGCTTGTTCTTGCCTAGGCCTTCTCCTTCTTCCCATCCCTATTGAACACGAATTTCATACGTATTAGAAATACATGCATCAATGGAAATTTTGCAGATTAACTAGCAAGCCTCAAGTACACGCATAAACACAAAATTAGATTTAATCACTATATTGCCATATGTGTTCCTAGTTCCATCATCAGATCATTGCAGTTAACTCCTGCATATATACAAAACAGGAAAAAAAACACTCACGAAATTTCGAACAAAAATATACATCATACATGCAGTAAGTCTCAAAATCAAAAGCTCAGCAGCACTCGCTTGACATCCTTCACTTCTCGTAATCACATAGTTAATCGAACTTAAGCAAATATAAGAAGCCTAGAGCTTCGATATTGCTATGCAAGCAGAGGAGAATAAAATTCTATAACTTATTTCAATTTGAGTAAAGTCATGACCTTATTTCAATTATACACTTATATTCCTACTATGTAATTCATTTTGCATATAAAACAAATGATTATTTCTAATCTCTTATGTTTGTGGTTTCTTAGTACACTATTACGCAAAAATTATCAAATTCGAACTGAAATGACAATGATCAAAATCAGGAAAAAGAAAACAAGAAAATCAAGCTTAGCAATTCAATTCAGTTCACTGCATACAAATACCGGCATTTACACGGTTGGATAGGTGGATGTTTACGTTAATTCTTCTACTTTTAACATCGTTTCGTTTCTGTGGTCTTTTAGTACATGAATACGCAAAATTATCAAATTTTGAACTGAAATGACAATGATCAAAATTAAAAAAACGAAAAAAACTCAATCTTAGCAATTCAATATAGTTAACTACATACAAATATGAGCATTTACAAGCGTATACGAAATCATACATGATTTTACACATATTATACATAAATACGCAAAATTATCAAATTTGAACTGAAATGACAATGATCAAAAATCAGAAAAACAAAAAATTTTAATCTAAAACAATTCAACATAGTTAACTACATACAAATTCAAGCATTTACTAGCGTATATGAAAACATACAAGATTTTACATATATTAGACATGAATATACAAAATTGTCAAATTTGAACTGAAATGACACTGATCAAATAAAAAAAATAAAAGCTTAGCAATTTAATTCAGTTCAATACATACAAATACGAGCATTTACGCGTTGGATGAGAAGCTATTAAGGATAATTCTTCTACTTTTAATCTCCATTTTTGTTTTTTTTAGTACATGCGTACGCAAAATTATCAAATTTTGAACAGAAATGACACCGATCAAATCAAGCTTAGCAATTCAATTCAGTTCCTAGCTCCATAATTATTTAGATTAATATAATATCTTCTATATGGTTTTTACGTACACAAATACGCAAAATGATCAAATTTTTGAACTAAAATGACAATGATTAAATCAGAAAAAACAAAAAATTTCAACTTTAGCAATTCAATTCAGTTGATGACATAAAAATACGAGCAAATTTACATATGAAAATTGCGAACCATTTGTTTCATGAGACGGAAGGCGGCGGACTTTCTAGCAACTCCGACATAGCAAACGGGAGCTTCCGGCGCCGCCATAGCCAATGAATCAGAGGGCAAAATCGTCTTTTCGCAAAGCTCTCTTCCCCTAAGAAAAGGAAAGAGCAAAAGGGTTTTTGAGCAAGCAGTTGGGAGACCTTATACAATATCGTTTAGTTGGGCCAGGAGGGGAATGTTTGGTTATACAGGCCCATGAGATCGGCCCAAAATTTAAAACTGGATGCTGATAATTGACCCAATAACTTGGCATTTTTACAAAAATAGCCCATCAGATTTACTGTTCTTTTTTTAAGTAGACAAACACAAATGTTAAATCAATGACAAATTTTCAGAAATAGCAACAAATGATGCATCATAGATAAAAGTTACCTAATTACATGACATTGCTATAATTTAATAGCTAAATATACAAATTAGAGATAGTATAAACAAAATAAATTTACTTTAGAAATTTATATACAAGCCCCTGAATTCATTTTGTATACAAATACAAACCTTTACAAATTTGTATATGAGACCTGAAATTCTAAATACAAACATATATGAGTCCCCAAATTAGAGATTTGTGTATGAACTTCAAGATATGCAAGTACAAAAGAAATGTATATTTTCCTATTTATTCTAAACCTTAACTCCAAATAGTAATTCTAATCAGATGTTTTCTATTGAACATAATTTTCTTTGCACTTCTGACAATAGTAGAAATAAACTATGCGTATACTTTATCTTTTTTTCAGATTCTGCTTTATGAAATTTCACCGAATATATATTGTTGTATTTCAAATAGACAAATAAGAAAATGCCATGTGTCCTCAAGAAAATCCAAAAGTACAATTGGGCCATTGGCACAATTTAAACATGTTCTTTTCAACCTTAACTTCAATACTCCCACCTTAAAATAAAAAATTAAAATAACCAAAACTAAGCTTCAAAAAATTCCAATGGCTATGGCATCTTCACTAATTTGTTCAACTCCAATTCCAACCAAATTCATCACAAAACAAAACCCCCTTTCTAATCACTCTTCAAATCCTATTTTCCCCAAATTAACCAAACAACCTTTAAGGAATTTGGTGGTTTTATCAACAGCTGCAATTGAAGCTGAAACACAAAAATCTGGTACTGCTAAAACTCCATCAAAGTCACTTCCTTTTAGAGTTGGACATGGATTTGACCTTCATAGATTGGAGCCTGGCTATCCTTTGATTATTGGTGGGATTAATATACCTCATGATAGAGGTTGTGAAGCTCACTCTGAT
Organism: Capsicum annuum; assembly: GCF_002878395.1. Lineage (NCBI taxonomy): Eukaryota > Viridiplantae > Streptophyta > Magnoliopsida > Solanales > Solanaceae > Capsicum > Capsicum annuum. Next base: position 2,918,448 of record NC_061111.1, read on the forward strand.
GGTAATTTTTACCTTTAACTCATATACTCTTATTATCATTTCATACTAGTAGTTGTAGTATTGCTCCTGTAGCTTCTTGTACTTTGATTTATGATGTTGTTTATTGTTTCTAGTACTTATCAAGGGGTTCACAAGTGAACATACGAACTAACCGAAAGGGGTTCGACATCTACTATATATACATAAAAAAAATAATTTTTATCATGTATATATAGTATAATTTTCCATCGAAGGGTGTTCGGATGAACCTACCACAAATGTAGCTCCGCCCTTGCTAACGTTTATAGGCTAATAAATAGATAAAATTTATTAATAAATAAAAAAGTAAATAAAAGAGTTTAGAGCAAATAAATGTCAGTAAATTACGTTAGTAAATAGTCTAGGGGGTCATAATATGCTAATAAATCTAGAGGGTCATAATATGCTAATAAATAGTCTAGGGGGTCACAGGATCCCCGCAAAGTTCATGTGTGTTACAACAAATTTCATCAAAGTTTGGGTATATATCAGACCATTTTTCCTACAACAACATACCCGGTGTATTCCCACATAGTGGCATTTGGGGAGGGTAGAGTGTACGCATACCATTGTCCCTTTTATTTTTATTTTGTTGTAGTTATTGTCATGTTGTTGTCTGTTGTCTTGTCTAGTATATGTTACTTTCTTGTACTTTGACTATCGTATTATTTTTATTTTTATTGTAGTTATTTTGTTTTCCCTTGAGCTTAGGGTCTTTTGGAAACAACTTCTACCCTTGAGGTAGGACTAAGGTCTGGGGATACTCTACCTTTCTCGGACCCTACTTTATGAGATTATACAGGATATGGAATTGTACAATTATTACTCCCTCCATTTCCTTTTGTGTATTTTACTTTACTTTTTAGTCCGTTTTAAAAATAATGTCTCTTTCCTTTACTGGAACAAAATGCCAACTTTCCAAGTGAGAAGTTTAGGACCACAACATTAAAGCGTAATTTGGTACATTCTACATATCTTTAGTTTAAGACCACAAGATTCAAAAGTGTATTTACTTTGTTAAACTCCGTGCGAAGTCAAAACCAGACAAATAAATTAAAATGGAGGGAGTACTACTACTATATTAGAGTCAAAGGCTATTCTTTTACTAATTTTTCAAACAATTGTTTAATTATAAAAATGGGTACTTGGTGATTTTGTTTGGCAATATTCATATATGGAGGATTGAACAATGTTTATATGTTTAGTACTATTTTTCTAGGCATTTTTTAAAAATGTTTCTAATTATAATAAGTAGTAAGTAGTTTTCAAATATGTAAATTTTATTTGGAGAAGCTTAAGAAATGTATTCCCAGCAAAACTTAGATGTTTGACGCTCGAATCCTCCATTTGTTTTGGTGAAAAGGGTAAAAGTTATCACTCTATTATACAAAATATCTAAAATTTACTCTCCATTATACTATGAAGACATTCATCCTCTTGTTGTTTGTAAACTTTCTTGTTTTTACCCGTTAATCCAACAAACCTCCAACCTGAAGTATGACACGAGTAATTTGAATTATAGATTAGAGGGGTAACTTTGGACCTTTTCCGTCATGCATTTTGATGCCAACACGTGGAATCCACCCTATCTTTATTGGAGTTTCTTTAAAGTCGAGGGGAAATACTAGACAATTTGCTAATGGTAAGTGAATACGCAGTTTCATAGTACAACAAATGGTAAAATTAAGATATTTGTTATAGTAGAAGAGTAAATTTAGACCTTTTCCCTTATTTTTGGGATAAAGGAGGATAGACTTCCTGCATACCAAATGTAAGCTCATAAAGACTCTTCTTTTTGGTTTAAGAGATTAATTTTATTTTTCTTTTGAATTTATTTTTTTAGGTGACGTTTTGCTTCATTGTGTTGTTGATGCGATTTTGGGAGCTTTAGGGCTTCCTGATATCGGGCAGATTTTCCCGGACACTGATCCTAAATGGAAGGGTGCGCCTTCTTCGGTGTTCATGGAAGAAGCTGTAAGTTGATGCTCTTCTTTATTTTACTTTTTGTTAATTGAGTTCAACATTTACTCTGACCTTCTCTGGGTAAAATCATGTCCACTTGTCCTTACTGTTCAGATCAGATGGGTCCTTGTCTTTACAGTAAAATCATGGTTACTTGTCCTTGCTGGCTGTTAATATTGATCCGTGCATAATAACAGTTCTCTCGCTGATATTTTCATGTCTCGAGTGTCGTAACTCACAGTTAGTTGACATTTGACAATACTAGATGTGGTTGAACTTGATTTTCAGGTTCAGTGAGGGACAAAAAAATCAAATAGGATTAGATGAATATGCTCTACTTGTGTGAAGATGTGTATATTAAGGAACTGGGTTGAATTTATGAGTGGTTTGGTAAGTTTACAGGTGCAAGTCAATTTTTGAATCAACTGGTTTTACCTAACTTTCACCAGATAACCTTTGCCAACAGTCCTAGGTTGGATTGGCAGTGCCGCTGTTTGAACTCTTTTTGGTCTTCGGACTTTGAGAAACTTCGTTCTCTTTTGCATCCTAGTGAATTGAATGGAACTAAATGAAGCAGTTTGTGTAAATAAGAAAAAAAATAAGAGCACAGCAGGGAGAGGAAATATGGCTAGGAATATTGATCACGGCGTAAATAAACTATCAACTTGGTAAATTAAGACGTGAAAGCAGTAATCTTCTTCATGACACTCCCTGTCCTCTGCCCTATTACGATTGGTTATTGGCAGATCCAACAACATGTCTGCTAGGTGGACAAACTTTCCTCACATTGTCAGCATATGCAGAAAATATTTGGCTGCTGGAAAGTAGATAAGCCGGTCTCCTTGTCCTGTATGCTTCTAATTCATATATGCTCTAACTTTGCACCACCTTTTTCTATATATTGAATCATGGCTTTCTTGGAAGGAAGCAGACTATAACTTTTGCTAGAAATTGTTCTAGTAAATATGGATAAAGACTCTTGTGTTATTGAGATTATAAAAAGACGAGCTTAAGATATAGGTAAATGTTATTCCATGAACTGAAGCACCATCCTCTAATAAGATCTAATGAATATACTCTTGCTTAGAAAGAGATATTGTTGTGGGCGACTCTAGTGGAGGAATGAATGAGGTCCTTTATGGTCGAGGAATGTACGGTTTTGGGTTGACTGCGAGTTTGTTGATAGAGAACCTTCTCCTAGCTGTCAGGGACCTTGTTCACCTTTGGTTGGAAAAATGCCTAGTCCTAGTTTTTATTGTATCTATGGATCCAAATAACTCAAATTCACACTAGAGAGTGCAGATTGAACTTGCTCGGATTCTGCCTGTTGTTTTTCAAGTTTATACTTTATTCTTGAAGGAGATCCATGTGCATTTCCTTCGTTCTGTGTTCTTAAACCATTGATTCCTCGTGCATCTAGTTGAGGTTTATTCATCAATTCATTTTTTGACGGGATTTCTCAAAGGTAACGAGAAGACTAGTGTCATCGATAGAAGCTTCCTCAAGATCTTAAAGCTCTTTTGACCATACTTCCAAAGGCCAAAAAATGTACTTGACACGTGCACGCTCCTTGCCTACTCACCCTCCTTATGAACAATCTGGGCTTCACTGGAGCACATAATTGATGGATTCAACAACCAACTGGATCCTGATTGCTGCATGGTATCATAAAAAGGAGTGAATAGTTAATCCATGCATCTTTCTCAATTGTTTAACATTATCTTGATGTACATTTCATCAACTCAGGAGAAAAATGAAAGGTATTCTTCTAAATCAGAAAACACATAGTAACTTATGTGACCTGCTGTCTTTTTTTCTATTTACAAGGTTGAATAAGAAATGATTAGATATGATATTCAGTCATTTGCCTGGTTTTTGGGGACAGAGCAATCATTATCCTCATTTTTACATCTAATTAACCCAGCTACTCCTATAGCCACAAACTCCAGCTTGCCATCAACTGGGGCTTGCTCCATGAGGTCAGAGTCGAGTTAATGGCTAGCCTCAATCCTTATTTTGAAAGTATTCACTGATTGCGGCCTGCCAAAAAATCTGCATGATCATACCCATACAATGAAGAAAGACCGAGCGGAAGGGGAAATCAACTACGTTCTCAGCCACTTTGTGCTTTTTCGTTATGTATTTCCAAGAAGAGAGAGCATCAAATTAGAGTGAAAAGCAACAGTAGAACTACAGCTTAGCTAAGAAAATGCTAGTCTTTCCATTGGTGTACCTTGACGATTTGGGTTAAGTCTCATCTCTAGAATGCTTGGATGTGTGGGTAATTGTAACGTCCCTCATCTTCCTTTGATAGTGTTAAGGGCTGGAAATATTCCACTTCAGTAAATATGTTTTATGGTTGCCTAAAGTTGTATGACCAACAATCCTTATCCAGTGTTCTTTAAGCCCTGTAAGCCTTGGTGTCTCTAGCAAGGATTGTCTCATGACTTGATTCGTTGTAAGTTATATAACATATGCTATGGCTAGATACTGAGAATTTTTTTTTATTTTGGGTTATTTTCCCCTTTATCTGATTATGTCCTTAGGGCTTTGGTCCAATGGTAAGATCACAACATGTGAAACATGGTTTAGACACAAATCACGAGTTCAAATCCTACTGCTGACAAAAACCTGGTATTAAGTGGAAAAAGATAGAATGGCAAGCCAATTGTCAACCGAATTTCGAACTGTGAGCCACTGTCCCTTGGGGGATTTCTCGATTATGAAAAAAGTCCTAGACTTAACTATTATCATCAGTTCCCTAATCTCTGATTCACCTCTATTAGCCTCAGCACTATTTAACTTCCTTTGTCGATCAGTCAATGTCTGCAACGCATGCTTAGCAGCAGTGCGTTTCATGTATTCTCCTTCTCTCTGTCTTTCCCTCATTATCTCCAATAATATTTCTTTTTTGTTCTATTTCTATTTCCTTTTTTTTTTCGGTTGTATACACTATGATCAAGTGATTGCTTGTTGCTGATCAAGTAAGGCTAATTAAGGGTTCTCTAGAATTAGAGTTATTTAACATCTAACACTTATCTCTGCACGTACGTACAAGTCTAACCTAATACAAGGAGCCCCGATAAACACCAGACCTGATGTAAGGGAACAATAGCATCTAAGTTGCAATCTCAGTAGTCGATATTGTCTATATTGATCCTTTGTCCATTTTGTGTTGATCTTAGCTTAATTTGCATAAATTCCATTAGATTATTGGTCTTTTTAAACAATTTCAGTAAATGTGATTTTAGGTCTACCTCATTCCATTTTATCACTTTCAATCCTCATCACACTTATGGTCAGTGCATATGGAGCTATAAGTAGGACATCGCCAAATCATCTCAGATTATCTACTCTAGTTCCACCCTAACCTCGTACTACTTTGCATCCATTGTCAGATGTGGCCATTTGTGATTGAGTCCTATCTTGTATGACTACACATCCATCTTAATATTATTCACTTCTTGCAGAGTATGTTGGGTATTAGAGGCCAATATTTTTTCTTATATAGACATTACTGCTCTCATAAATGTTCTATAGAACTCACCTTTCACTTTGTTCAATATCTTCCAATCACGTGACACTTCCGTAGCACTCCTCTATCTCATTCTTATATCTTTGATTTTATGTGTTATGTATTCATCTATGATACCTACCTGTTAAAAGACAGCCTAAATATCTGATTTTCTACATTTTGGTATTCACAATCTGTACTTCATCAGCCAAGTCCCATTCTGTTCTTACAATCTCAATATCTTCTCAAGGATAAAACTCCAGACCAGCACAACCTACTCATCGGTTGAGTTGATTTGTCTTGCTTTTGACTCTTTCACAACTGGAGAAGCGAATGGCTAAAGATTCTTTCCCTGAGACCATTTTCCCTTCTCCTTTCACCCTTTTCCTCCGTTGATTTTGTAATTCATTTCTCTTTTCTGTATGGTGCAGTTAGTTGTTTTGGATAATTGATGGATAGTTTGAAGGAAGTTCACTTCATTCTTCTTAATGAGTGCTAAACTTGCATGTTTGTTGCTTTGTCAGTCACATCATATACAGTTTTTTTTATATGAAGTCAGTCACATCATATACAACTTACCTGCATACAAACCACACAAATAAGATAATGAATGTATAGGAAAACAACTCAGCACAAGCTTTAAAGAATTTAACTAAGGGAAATAATATGCAGTAGTTTCCTTGGTGGGGGTTCGTAGTTGGCCGTCTCCCTGTGTTTGACCTACCTGCCTCCTATGTCAACCACTGTTTTCTTCTCTTGATACATGGCATAGCAGGTAGAATAGTTGATATCAGCATGATGTGTAGCAGAGCTTTATTTTATGCACTCTCACAGCCTGGAGAGTTGTTAACTTTATTAGTTTACTTTATGCCATTTATTGACAAGTGTTCTGGTTTCACTTTGTGACAAGTGACAAGTGGTTCCTTTTGAGTGAAAAATGAGGAAATCTCAATTAGTAAATGAATTGAGATAGTACTGCATCTTACTATCTCCTGCACATAGCAGGAGCTTTAGTGCACTGGGCTGACCATCCATGCGACTTAGAGGAAATAGTTTTCGCACTTAGTTTCTTATTCTGCATAAGCTAGGTTCCGTTTTCGTTATTTGATTAACATAAACTGATGCCAATATGTGCAAATGAAGTTTCTTCTCATTCAAATTGAAGATTTGCAAGACCCACACAGAGGCTATTTTTATAGTAGTCTGATTTGTCATCCCCATATATAAGAGGTGAAGTGGATTGTCTGCACCTTATTAGTAAGCTAGTAATACTAACACTTCCAATGTAGGGGAATCAATTAGCTTGTTTGGTAAAGATTACATGATAGTGATAGATGTTAGGTGGGATTGTTGAAAATGAACAAAATAGTTTTTCTTTGATAATGTTGCATGAGAAAACTAACTATTGTAGCTAGGCTTATCTGCCGCGGTCCCTTGCATCTCTGAATAGAAGATTGTACTGAACATGGACAATTACACCTGAACACTATAGGCGAACAAAAGTGTGAATTTATTCGATATGTGCTTATAATTCAAGAACCAGTTCCATCCGAGAACAATTAATGAAATGACTAGATTTTTACTAACAGGCTGAAGCAATTAAATCTTGACATAGAAATTTGTCCACGCCATGGAACATCAGACCATAACCAAAGACCAAAATGAAATTGTTGTTCGTTACTTGATTATGCCTTGAGAGAGTAGTAAAATACTAACTGCAAAGTGTCGTGGAAGATTTTGAATAGCTACTTTTCTTCTTATTGCCTTCTTTAATATGTCAGCAGGAGCTTCCTATTTTCCTTTTGATACAAAATACCATTTTTTATCACCATTAACAATAGTACTTAATTGCACTTGATTTAGTAGATGATCTAACTTGTTCATTCTTTATGGTTATTGTTCAGGTGCGTCTAATGCATGAAGCCGGTTATGAATTGGGAAACCTAGATGCCACTTTGATTCTTCAAAGACCAAAAGTGAGCCCACACAAGGAGGCTATTAGAGCCAACTTATGTAAGCTGCTTGGTGCTGATCCTTCTGTTGTGAACCTGAAAGCAAAGACTCATGAGAAAGTTGATAGTCTCGGTGAGAACAGGAGTATCGCGGCTCATACTGTTGTTCTTCTTATGAAGAAATAGTGAATAGAGCTGGTCGATTTTGTTGTATAAAACTTGCCTAGTTTATAAAGATTTTACTAGTCTTCCCCTTGAGCCGGCCCCGGGCTGCAAGTTCCAACTCTTGTAGAATATTCAGTGGTACTTCAGCAGTTTCCTTGAAGGTTCAGTCAATTTGTTTGATCAACAAGAAACATACTAAAATTTCCCATGCTTGTCATCTGTTTATTATTGGCTGAGCTAAATTCCTCATATTCTACATTAGTATAATGTTCTAGCATTTTCAGAGTCAGAAATTTGTGTTGAAGGACAAGACAGCCTTAAGTTTGTTCAACAAAATTGTTCAACAATCCTAGTTTCTTGTTTTTCTTGTGGTATACTATATGGTCTTTGTTCTTTTCTTTTACCTCTGTTTGGACTTTTCCTTATTCACATAAAGCCCAAATAACAAAACATTTTAGTATATGATAAATTGAGAATTGAAAAAAATGATTCACACTGAGGATCTTGAATGGTTCTGCACTTAGACTCAAATTAGTTGATTTTCTTAGATTTTTGAGTGCAGAATGATTCTGGAATTAGATGTTCAATTCTTGAAATTACATATTTGGCATGTGTAAAATTGACTAAAAATAATTCAAGAAAAAATTGTAACAATAATAATCAGAATTAAGAAAGTTTCCAATGTGTCTTTTTAGCTGAGGCTCTATTGGAATCAGTCACTCTACCAAACAACGGTGGCTAAGATATCATCCTAGCCTCCGTAGATTGCACTTGTGGGACTACACTGAGTATGTTGTTGAAAGAAAGTCTCATGTATGTGTCTTTTGAGGCCGAAGGTCTATCAAAAATAATCTCTCTAGCCAATAAAGATAGGTAGGCACAGGTCTAAGGTTCGCGAACTTCGTGCCCTTTTCATACCCTACTTGTAAAATTACACTGGATATACGATGTTGTTGTTGTAAAAAGTCTCCTGTATTAGTCATAACTAGTTTAATTTCTGAATGAGAATTATATTACTCCAGTGGACTATTGAATTTTGACTTTGGAAAAAGAAGTGAGAAAATTTCAACTTTTGTGAATGGACAATATGAGGTGTTAATATTGACCATTAACTCAAAGGATTAGGTGAGTGATGTCTTTATAGGCTGACAAAGATATAGTCTTAATTAAGATTGGATAAACTTGGGCAACATATATTATTATTCCCAAATCAATCAAGAGAATTTTATTGAAAAAAAAAACAAAAACAAATGTTTTAACTAAGTACATAATATTAATTACTTTGGTGTAAAATGGAGAGAAATGCTCTGTTTCCACCCTGAATTATACACGAAATTATTAAGATATACCCGAACTTTAGGAGGGTCCTATTACCGCCGGACTAATTAAAATCTTATTTTTGACAACCTTAGTGCCTATGTGGAACATACGTGGCACATCAGTGAATCAACACACTGAAGGTTCACGTATGTGCCACGCAGACACTAAGGTTGCAAAAAATATGGTTTTAATTAGTTCAGAGGGTAATAGGATCCTCCTAAAGTTTGGGTGTATCTCAGCAATTTCGTGTATAGTTTAAGGTGAAAACAATGCATTTTTTCTAAAATGAATTGTATATTTTAGAGGAAAAATAAACAAATTAATGAAGAAATGACTTTGAATGGCATGAGTTAAGTATTTACATATATTTTTTTTAATTTAATTTAATTATCCTATGTTTCAAGCCTTGGAAATAGCCTTCGGCAGAAATGCAAGGTTAGGCTGCGTACGATACACCCTTGTGGTGGGGCCCTTCCCCGGATACCGTGCATAGCGGTAGCTTTAGTGCACCGAGCTGTCCTTTTTTATATTGTCACATAAAAAATATATTACCTCATCAAGTCAATTGATTAATCGGTTGGAGTAGGTAAAGATTATCTATTGTGGTAACTAATTTAACCTTATAGTGTAAAAGAATTATACACCGATAATTTATAAAATTTAAACTCTATTATTATTGAAGGGAAGTTTTGGAGTAATAATCGGTAAAATTATTATCTTGTGATCAGGATGTTATAGGTTCAAACCTCGAAAACAGCCTCTGGCAGAAATGCAAGGTAAGACCGCATATAACACACCTTGTGGTCAGTGACAGAGCCAGAATTTTCACTAAGGGGTTCAGAAGTAAATATATGGACTAGTTGAAGGGGGTTCAACATCTACTATATATACATAAAAAATATTTTTGACCATATAAAAATAGTATAATTTTCCGACGAAGGAGGTTCGGATGAACCCCTCGAAATGTATGTGGCTCCGCCACTGCTTGTGGTGGGGTCCTTCCCTGGATCCTGTGCATAGCGAGAGTTTTAATGCACCGGACTGCCCTTTTTAAACTCTTATCGTTATTATTACCTAGAGGTTGAGATAGGTATTAGGGTATAGCGGGTTCATACGAACCTCTTTGATGAAAAATTACACTGTTTATATATGACTAAAATTATTTTTATGTATATATAGTATATGTTGAACTCTTTCGACTTCTTTGTATGTTTATTCTTTAATATTTTAAATTTCTTTAGTGAAAATCCTCGTTCCAGACTACCTTTTATGGCTCATTTCATTGCAGCATTGTAATATTGCATATAAAACTTGTGAATCTATGTAATCACCATTGTAATTACCTTTCTAAGACCTTGATTTTTTTTTTTTTAAAAAAAGTAATCTATGTAATCACTAGAAAACATAGAAAGTATAACATTAAACCAATAGTTTCACGATATTAATTGAATTATAAAGTTGTATGAGATTATGTGTTCAAAACTAGTCCAGCACAACATACTTAGAATACACCAAATTCCAAAAGTGGACAGAAATTAAATTAAAATTTTGCCTAATATTTGAGCCAAAAAAAATTGCTTAAAATGTGTGGACGGAGAAAAAGCAATAATTTTTGGAACTGCATTTGCTTGGTGAGATTATAGTAAATATTAATACTATATACCAAAAAGCAAAACTACTTTATTCCTTAAATTCCTTTTACCAAAATTAAAATAAGCCTTTTTCACAAGAGAAACACTAAAGTTTAGGGTTAACGACAAAAGTAATAGTTCTAGATTTATTAATGGAAAAAACAATACAAACTATTTCTTCATCATATGAAATATTTTAGTTTTACTCTCCGTTATATTTTGGGTTTATTTATACATACTCTCGTCATATGGCATCGCAAATAATCTCATATTTGTCTTTGTATTGCAGGAACCGCCCTAAAACATAATGAAGGGTAAGTTTGGACATATTTTTTTGAACGAATCAGAAAATTATATTATTTTTATATTTATAGTTAAAATTATTTTTAATGTATATATAATAGATGTTGAACCCGAAATTTGATTTCTTCTTGTGTTCATTTCTTTATATTCTAAACTCCTTCGTGAAAATTCTGACTCTATCATAGCTTCCAGAACTTATCGTCTAGCTAGTGCTAAATACATTAAATAGTTGTGATGTGTGGATTAGATGCGGATCACGAACAAAAGGCTTATATTTTTGCACCAAACTTTAACAAGAAAATTCTTTTGGGGACATTGATCACTAGACAAAAGAGATGGTCAAATTAAATTAATCATATGGCTATGGTGAATCACGTTTATAGTAATTTACGTATTAAGTGCATGTACTTGCTACTCTCTTGAGTAAAAGAATCCTTTTCACTTTTTTTCTTTTTATGGTTGCCTCCTTCCATATTGGATAGACACTCTGATGTTTGATTAATTTCAATTCGTATTGAAAAATTTTAATTTAATGTCATAACACTTGTATTAGCGATGAATGCATTCCTTAATTTTTCCCTTGTATAAGGAACGAAATTCATAATTAGAAGCCGTTTTAACTCGCTTAAGAGATCTATTAGGTTTAAACTTACATATTTAGAGTGAGTTCGATATCCAGAAAAATTCCACACATTCGATACTTACTATGACCACTCCATCCATCAACATACTTATCTTCACTCCATCGTTAGTATCCCTCCATTTCTGTTAGGATTTTGCCTTGATTTTCTTACCAAAATTAAGTTATACTTTTCTTGAATGGAAAAATAAAAGTAATATCATAATTACTTTTACTTCTCCTGAAAAGGAAAATATAAAGTATTTTCATATTTGACAAACCTCTTTCTATGAGAAAAAGTTTTAGAACTTTATAAATAAAAGACTCACTTCTCATACAACAACATAATAACATCTACAATATAATCATTTACGAGTCTTGTTTAGGAGGAGATTTTTATCCCAGTATTTTTATGTTATCTTTAATATTAGTTTTTTATATGTAGGTCAATTGGCCAAATTATATAATAATATTAAATTTTTAGTGTTGTTTTATGTGTCTTTTGAATTATCACCATAATAATTTTCAACTTTAAGCTTCCGCATCATGTCCTTTCCACTTCGAACCCAACAATTTCCAGCACTCCACTCTAGATTATATACAAATACATTTAAAATATTATCTTTTGCTTATGATCAAAACATTAAAAAAAAAAAAAAAAATTATTTATTTTGAAAAAACATTTTCCAACCCTACTGAACACACACCTTTAATTCCAAAGTTTGACTTTTGAGATTGAACTAAAATAGTAAGACTCGTATTATAATTAAATTCTTTCTTTTTCTGGGTTTTTCTTTACACGTATACTGGGGCCTTTAACTTTTTGGAAATAATAATAGCAACACCGTCAAATTAAAATTTTGGTAGTTCAAGGGCCATGATCACTAACTCACAAGACGGTGGATAAGTATCCAGATGGCCAGCCACGAATATAAACTGAAGCTATTATTAACATTAGTAGAGTCAAAATTTTTATTAATGAGTGTCAAACAGGGGTGACTCGATTATAAAATTACTAAAGTAATGGTCTGCGACCTCAATTCTTTGAAGGCTCTATTTTTTCTAAATATTTTTACTAACTGACAACATGAGCCGATCCTGATGTCAAAATATGAAGAAGTAAATACGAAGAAGTCAAAAGGAGGTTCAATATCTACTAATTATACATTATTAATAATTTAATCATATATAAACAATACTCCATAATTTTTTGTCAAAGACGATTCCGATGAACCGCCTCAGCCCATCTAGCTCCCACCCTGATTATTAATGTGACTCTCCAAAAATATTCTACCATATATTCATGGCGATTTTTCTAAGAATATATTATTTTAAATATTCAACATGTGTCAAGCTATATTTTTAAAAAGTTCAAGCAACATGCGCTTTCAAAATAAGAGATTAAATTCGACCTTCTGGATAAATACTCAAGTTATATACACCAATAGTGTAATGAAATTAGAGTAAAATTATGTAACTTAATGAGTCGTAGGCAAAGTTGTTATCATGTGATCAGGAGGTCATGGGTTCAAGCCGTGGAAACAACATGTGACAGAAATGCAAGGTAAGGTTGCGTACAATATACCCTTGTGGTGGGGCCCTTTTCCGAACCTAGCGCATAGCGAAAATTTTTGTGCGTCGGCTGCAATTTTTAATGAGTCGTAGGCAAACAATTCCGAAGAAAATAACAGCAATGGTATCTATATTATGTTTTTGGGTATGTTCAAATAATCGCCTTTTTAAATCTTTTTTAGGAGTTTTCATCCTTTTTGCTCTTTTGATGACTTGGATTTACAATCTCCGTGTTAAAAGTGAGGAGTGTTTACTCTCTGATCAACTCTCTGTTGTCCAATAATTGTTTCAATATACTCTTGAGTAGTTTTAACCCTATAAAATGACTATTTTTATTTTTAATTTTCTGTAAATATATAATAAAAATCTAAGTTCCTTATATGTAACTCAAATTGAGTCAAATACAGTAATTATATTCAATCTATTTAGCTAACACAATTTCGAGAAATTAATAAAAATGATCCTTTTTATTTTGAGATAGTTTTCAAATGATCCATAAATATATACTTAAGCAATTTTCTTCTTAATTTGATGTAGGTGAGCACTTATAATCTTCATTATCTAGCAAATTCTAGGTGTTAAAGTTAACGGGAACTATGAAAAAGATAATTAGCTTTTCATTAATTTCCTTTAATTTGCTTTTGACCCAAAGTTATAAAATTCCTTTTAAGGAATGATTTACATTTTTCATATTTGTCAAAGCATTTGTTGAATTTTTGTGTGAACATAAGAAGTGAGAATCAGAATTTATAACCAATTGACCATGTTATAAACACCATGTTCTAAGGTCAAGACTTTAGTACAAAGTACCAAATAAATGAATAATTCAGTGATAAAGATGGTAAAAAATTTAGTATTTCATGAAATAAGAGTACGTATTGTTTCATTTTATTTAGAAAACATTCTTTTTCCTACCAAAAACTTAGGAATAATTTGAAAACCTAAGGGAAATAAAGGCGCGTACCGCGTTAATTAATATACCTATGATTTTGAATCGAGTCGCAAATAATTCAATGTTTAATTTCTATTTTTGTGCATGTGCTTGAACGTTTACGTAATTTATAGTTCAATATCAATTAGCTATATGTGTGTTTAAGAAAAACATTTCATATGTGTTCAAGATGATAACAACTAATTCATTATTTCATTTGCTTATTCTCACAAAGTCAAATGCGTATGAGTAACCAAAAAATAACTTTTTTTGGTAAAAAAAATGATTGTGAATAGGAGTGAGGAAGATTAATTTGTTGAGTA
>NC_061111.1:2935757-2940229 GCF_002878395.1 Capsicum annuum
AATCTCTATCAAATCTGCAATATTACAAATGGAAAAAACAATTACTTTAGTACCTCATTAATTTAATGTAGCAAACTTGAAAACCATGCAACCTTTTTTAATTACTACAGCTACTGTTTACATGTGGGGCTATCATTTTTGTTAGTGTTTCTAATAAGAAACAATTATGGATGACTTTTATGGGAAGAATGATTTTAAAAACTTGATGATGGACCAAGTCCCAACTTTATAAAAAAGTGAGATTCTCTGATGTGTCTCAAGTTTTGGTCATTGTCACTTATTAGGACCAGGAAGTTATGAAGGATGTTACTTTAGAGGACCTACTTTCTCAGTTTTGGACATAGGAGTAGTTGATTTCATGTCCCACACCAATAAGTTTACTAGGTCCAAACACCAAAATAAGTTGAAAATATGCAAGTCAAAGGAAGACACTTATGATATAGTGATTTGTAAACCAAAGTTGATCATGAATGAATTAAACTAGGAAATTTCTTGGAGGAAACATCACTAATTCGAGCTCTGAGAACGGAGAAACTCTTGACCGGAATGCCATGTGGCATGAATCATAAGTAGTCAGGACAGTGAATTTCGAATACTGAACAGTTAAAAAAACGGATGGTATTCTTACCCAGGGTAATATGGTGTAGGAACCAAAAAGGCATCACCAGGATCAGCCAAGCAAAAAGCAAGCATTTCATGAGCACCAGTTGCACCTCCACTCATTACTATTCTGTTTGGATCAAATGTAACTCTGTCTCCTCTCACTTTCTCCATAAATCTTGCAACTGCCTGAAAATTATTTTTAATAAAACTAATTACAACACTGAATAATTACAATAAATAAGATAAAAACAAGAATTAGCAACTAATAATCTTGATTTAAAAATTTCATACTTGTCTAAACTCTGGCAAGCCATGATAATCTTGAAAAATAGCAATCTCCTGGAAATCTTCAGCTCCTTCAGCAGTGCAAATTGATGCTTTTGGATTATTCACCACCCATTCTTGGATCAAATCAAAGCAAAGCTGCAAAAACATTCAAAACAAATAATTTATTAACAAAAAGTTTCCAACTTTAGCCATTTTATCTAGAAAATAGAAGAAAACATACTACTCCCTCCGTTTCAATCTGTCTTACCTGATTTTCAGCAAGACCCATCTGAATAACACCATTAGGATTATCAGTTAGATGAAAAGGATCATTTGCATAAGCCTTCCAACCATCAAAATAAGCTGAGTTTTCTCCATGTCCATCGTTAGTTGCTATCTTTGAAAGAAGCTGTTGTTTTTGGTTATTTCTTGAAATGAATTCCATCTTAATTTTCAAAAAATTCTTCTAAAAGAATCAAAAAATTTCAATAAAATGAAAAAAGAAGCTCTTTTTAGACTTTGAATGTTATTAGTAATTGTAGTTTGTTGAATGAAGATTGAAGTGGAAGTGAAGGCTTATTTATAGTAGTAATAATTAACCTTGCCATGAGAAGTTTCCATGAAATAAGATAGATGTACACGTACACTTAAACCCCCCCCCACCACCACCACCACCACACACACACCAACAAAACGTACCCCACACACACACGAGTAATATTAATTATGAAAATATTAGTAATACAGTCTTGAGATATGGTAGGTGTTATATTAGTACGTATGTGTATGCTAATAACGCACTAGTTATGAACTGTAAAGGTGTCCCCTTCATTTTCCTAGACAATCTCCCCATACCAAACACAAACTCATAATAAATACTACTTCACTCCGTTTTAAAAAAAAATAATGATCTATTTTGACTTAACGTAGAGTTTAAAAAAATAAAAATAAAAATTGAATCTTATAATTTTAAATTAAAGTTATATCAAAGATAACAAAGTATATTTTAATCTATTGATTTTAAATATGTCATTTGGAATGTTGGAATCAAAGTATTGCCAAAAAAAAGAAAGTATCATTCTTTTTTAAACAAACTAAAAAAGAAAAATAAGTCATTCTTTTTTAATCGAAGGGAGTAAGAAAATTGGCAAACAACAATACCAAGTCAACAATATATATACTCGATGTAATTCAATAAGTGTGATTTAAAGAGTACTGTAGAGTGTACACTTTATCTCTACTTGATAAAAGTAGAGTCGCTAGTTTCGTAAGACCCTCGACTCGAGAAAATTGAAAACCTTCTGAATGGAAGTTATTTTTTATACAATGATCTTAATTTTTAATTTTATATGATTTAAAATAATAGTGGAGCTACGGTTCTAGTTGCAGTTCGGCAGAATTCATTAGTTTAAGCGAGAACTTTATTGTATGTTAAGAAATTCGATTAATATGTACAAATCATAAACTCAAAATTTTGAATCCTCTTACAACTTGTACCAATTCCAACACTTAAATTAGACATTATTCTATCAATATTTAATAGCACTCACACATATTTAGTCAAAACATTATCTGATTAATTAATATGTATTGCTATTGATCTTTAATAAATGTATTTTGAAAAATATTTTTTACAAAGGAGAAATAATTTGCATGATTATATTTTCTTGAAAAATATTTTTCATGTGATTTCGATCATTTCAAATAAATAATTTATACATATATCCTTCTTAATTACTTCTATTTGTTACATACTTCTAGAGAATTTCTTGAAGACTCTTCTAACTGATTTAATTTTGAACATTCTAATTCTGTAGAATTTTTTTTCTTAGGAATTACTAATAGTATTTTGTTATAATTCATTCTCGGATTTAATTACTCTAGAAAAATAATCTAGTCAAAGACATTAAACTAATCTTGTATTTGATTATTACAAAAGACTCCAAATTCATAATTAATTAATGCAATAAAATGTGGGCATATAAGAGAATTATAATCTGTCAAACCAATAGATAACATAAGGAATTTTACTTAGCTGTTTGGTTACAACTTTTTGAAAAAAAAAAATACTTACGTTTTTTGTTTTAATAACAATTATGTCGGATGATGTGTTTAATTTTAAACCTATAAGACAAAAAAGGTAGGAAAATAATCGTACGTGTGTTTCTTTTTCTTTAATTTGTTGCTTTCACAAGTGATTGTCTTACATAAAAAGAAAAAAAAAATTAGAGTAATTTGATTTTTTATATTCAAATAGAAAGTACTTTGAAACATAATGGTCCACACATTATTATAAAACCATTGAATATACTCTGAAAAGTGTTCGATACTATGCTTTTAAATCCACACGTACAAAAAAAATTATGAGAAAGAAAACCACTTGTATATTCATAAGGGTGCAATTTCAACATTACGGAACAGATAACTTGGTGCATTAAAGTTTTCGCTATATCTAGAGTTTGGGAAGGTCCGGATCACAAGGATTTATTGTACGCGGTAATACGTTGCATTTGTACAGGAGGTTATTTTCACGGCTTGGATTTGTGACCTCCTGATCACATGACAATAATTTTACCAGTTACTTCAAAGCTCTTCTTCCGATTGACATTACAAAATACAGATATATTTTTTCTCTTATTATGTAAGGAAATAATTTCCATGACCAGTTACAATTTAATTGAAATAAATAAACATATTTATATAAAAAAAAAAGTTTTATATGTTTTATTTATCAAATTTCATATATTATCGATCTCATGTGAGAAGTCATATATCTAAAAGATCATTTGTCTCTTATACTGTCAGGGGTAAAAAGTCCCACATTGATTAGGGAATAGATTGGTAGTTTGTTTATATGGATTGGGTAATCCTCATCTCTTGCGTTAGCTTTTGAGGTTGAGTTAGACCCAAGATCTATTCTTTACATAGTATCAAAGTCAGGTCCATTCCCGTTTGGGGCTCCCGGTTCATGCGCTAGGCGTCAATTGGACCCTGGGCGTGAGAGGGAGTGTTAGAGTGGGTAAAAAGTCCCACATTAATTGAGAAATCGATTGATAGTTTGCTTATATGAACTTGGGTAATCCTCACTCTTTGAGCTAGCTTTTGAGGTTGAGTTAGGCCTAAGATCCATTCTTTACATATAAAATATGATCTATTGGTTGAGCCAATTCGACGCTTAATATAATAGTAGTATGATATGTACTATATTTAATTTGATCATGCTCGCACGATTTTTCAGAAGACTTCATATCAGGTAAAAATATCGTTTCACTTATATTACTTATATATAAGAGGGAGTTTGGGTGCTGAAGCAGACAGCAGATCGACATGCCAGCTTCAACTGCTTCAATTGTGTTTTTACTGTATCATCCCTAAGTAATTATTATAAGTCATTTACATATTAATAAATTAATAATATTTAAAAATAAACTAAAATAGATATATATGACATGACTGTTTCAACTACTTCAATCATAATTTTACTAAATTACTCATATTTAATTATTATAAATTATTTAAGTAGTAAAAAATTAATAATATTTAATTAAAAAAAAAAGTAAAATAGACATAAAATGATAAATTAATTTTTGATGTTTTAAATT
>NC_061111.1:2943229-2987966 GCF_002878395.1 Capsicum annuum
TCACCAGGTGTTTCTTTTCATTGTTCTGAACCTGGTTGGTTTAGAGTCTGTTTCGCGAATATGGATGATGAAACTATGAGAACTGCATTAAGAAGGATAAGGAACTTTGTGCTTCAGACAAAGGGACTTAACAACAAAGTTGCTGTTCTTAAGAAACAATGCAGCAGGAGCAAACTTCAAATCAGTTTATCTTTTCGACGATTGGATGATTTCATGAACTCACCAGCTAACTCTCCGATGAATTCGCCTTTGGTCAGGACTTGAAGGAACAAAAATAAATAACTTAGCTTATATATTCTTGTTGTTTGTCTAATAAGATGAGGAAAAAATTTCCTTTGTTATAGTTATGAGCGATATAGTTTGCTATATATATTAAGTATTTGATTTCATAGTTCATTCCATAGAAGATTCAATTATAGTGTGTTTTGGATTTTTATCATCCCATCAATGTATTAAAATGGAGTGTACTGTGGAATTTTCTGTTCTTGGTTTTTTTAATTCCTTCTTGAAAATGGAAGGTCAAAGTTGTAACCAGAACTTTTACTTGCTTATATATATATATATGAATTACTTTGTGTTCTTTCAAACTTTTATGTTGGTTTTCAATTTTATGGCAACACTGAGGGAGTCTTTCCGCAACGACGTGTGAGTCGTGATCAGGTTATTACGCGTTCAAGCTACAGAAGCAACCTCTTGCAAAAATGCAAGATAAGGTCGCGTAGATAAGACCTAGTGTGTGTTGACCCTCTCTCTAATTTCGCTCATAGCCGAAGGTTAGTGCACCAAGTTACCTTCTTTTCTTCCAGTTTTAGACCAAAAATATGTACTATATAGTTACAACAACATATCCAGTATAATTCTGCAGGTGGGGTTTGAAGGGGGATGATGTATACAAACCTTACTCCTATATTTGCCGAGTAGATAGGTTATTTCTAATGTACAATATAGTTAGCAATTATGTGGTACAACCAAAAATGGAGGCTCAAAGTTGTAGCCAGAACTTTTACGTGTGATTAAGGTCACAGTTTCAAGTTACGGAACAACCTCTTGCAACAATTTAAGATAAGACTCTCTATATATATACGAACCAATGTGGTTTAGCATTTCCCTCAATCAACCTCGTGCATCGCGATTATATAATGACCCCGGTGGGTGTTTTTTATTTTGTTAAGCCAAAAATCACATAATTAGCAATAAAACGTTATGTGTTAGAATATTGATAGCTAAGTCTAACCATCTCTTCAATGATAGAAATTAATAATCCACCATAAAATTAGATCAAGAAAGTGAATACTATATTTATTTATAGCAGAGGCGCGTAGGCTCAAAAGAAGCGAGAGGGGCGCTCAAGCTCAACCACTTAATTGTAAGAAGGTTGAGTTTTTTCCAAAGGCTAGAAAGTTATGAAAATGGTTGGTAAGTTATTGATATGCAATATTTGATTAATTTTAAAGGGTGATTTCATGTTCTTAAAAGTCAGTCAGGTCCACTAAAGCTATCACTTTGTGAGTTTCCGGGGAAGGCCCGAGCGTCAAGAGTTAATTATACACGATATGGTACGGTATTTGAAACTTTGATACGCTAATTTCGGTATTCGATTTTTAAAAATATTATACCATTACCATACCATATTAATTCGGTATTTTTGCGGTATGGTAATCGGTAACCATAGTTTATACAACTTCGATAATATATATGCGTATACTAGAGTATTATTACTTCGAATTTTCAAAAGCACGTCTTAATTGTATCATAAATACACATTACACATGTAGAAATATAAAAAAAAAAAAGTACAAACAATTCTTTTTGTTAGTCAATTACACAAAAAAGACATTTCAATCAAGATAGAGTAGCGAAAGTTTCAATATCTAAACATTTTATACTAATACTAAGTATTATATTTGCGTGTGTATATGTTTGTGTATATATATATGTTACTTATGTAACTAAATATACTTCGGTATGGTATTCGGTATTTCAGTATGTCATTTGTAAATATTAAATACCATATCATCATATACCAAAAAAAAAAAAATGTATACCATATACCATAATACCAAAATCACGGTATCAAAAGTTTCGGTTCGGTATGGTAATTCGGTATATACCATACCATGCCCACCCCTAGTCTTACCTGCAAGAGGCTGTTTCCTCGGATTGAACCCATGACATTCCAATCACATTACAACAACTTTACCAATTACTCCAAGCTATCATTCTCATACATAATTGTTGGTGCATTTTATTATTAAAAGAAATTAAAGAGCATGACATTAGTAAACATAAAGTGCAGAAAGTGGTGTCATTATTCTTGTAACTTACCACATTATCTTTTTGAGTTAGTGGGTACAAATTGTGGTAACGATGACCATTAGTTCTTGTAACGAGAAAATGGGTCAATTACCCCTCCAACCTTTAGTCGAAATCTCAACTACACACTTAACCTTTACGAGAATCTCATTACCCCTCTAAACATTTTTTTAGTGTATTTTATACCCCTCCAATTGCTGACGTGTCAATATAAACCAAATAGTTACCCATGCGTGTGTACACACGCCCGGCCCACCTATTTTTTTAGTTCCCTCCTAAATTCCATTTTCATGGATTCCACTCACATCTCTCAGCTCTCTATCCACACACACCATCTACAACACTACACACATAGAAATGCACACAACACACAGACTACTACACACAGCCATACGCGAGAGAGGAGAGAAACAGTGAAAGACAAGAGAGAAAAAGAGGGAAAAACAGCCATATCGAATTCAACAACAACAAAGCGGATCCAAAGTTCCAAATTACTTATTCAGATTCCCGATCTTTCACAAATTTCAAAAAATTTAACAATTTCATCTTCAGTTAGAAAATTCCTATTATGTTCATCTTCAATTGGTGAAAAATTGTGATTGCCATGGAACTTGAGACAATCTTAATAAGTTTAACAATTTCACTACTTTGTCAAATATCTGGTACGAATCGCAATTGAAAGAGAAGCAAGGATGAAAAGAAATAAAAGATATCTTCTAAAACTCGAAACTCGAGATCTGGATTTCTTAGCAGCAGCAGAACTCTTCTTCACAGTTGCTGACACCATTTTTGCTAAATTCAACAAGAGTAATTTGTTCGGTATTTTGAGAATTGAGAAATAATGAATTGTGGGAAATTTGATAAAGCTGTGAATGGTATATAAAGGGAAATAATGAAATCTGATTAGAAAATAGTTGTGTATGATGCGGCGTTTGTGAATAGTGAATTACCAAAGAACATTTCAATTTTTGGACTGAAATTGTGGATGGTTATTGGGATATTTGGTGGAGCTGTATTTGTTCTCATATCCAAGAGATGAGATTTGGCGTTTGGAGATAAAGGATTATGTTGGGTTTAATTGGAGAAGACAACATTAGTTAATAATTAAAAATAATGACATGTATTATACATGTGGCACCTAAAAATACTGATTTTGTAGGGTTGAAGCCCCAACTGACGCGCCTATTGGGGGTGTTCTCATCTCCCATGACATGTCAGTAATTGGAGGGGTATAAATTACAGTAAAAAAATATTTAGAAGGGTAATGGGACTCTTGTAATGGTTGAGTGTGTAGTTGGGATTTCAATCAAAGGTTGGAGGGGTAATAGACTATTTTCTCTTCTTGTAACTCATATTGCCATTAGTTCTTGTAACTCTCATAGCTATTAGTTCTTGTAACTTATATGACCATTAGTTGCGTGTAACTCTTGTAACATTTGTTACCTATACACCATTCATGTACTCACGTTACTATACCATATTCTTCCTATTCAATACAAGAATGAATTTCTCACCTATAAATAGAGGTGGTCTTGATTGTATGCACAAAGAAATATGCTAAGTGTGGAAACGATTATAGTGTGTAGCAGTGAAAGAGAGAGTTGAGACAAAGAAAATGTTCTAAGTCTACAATTATATTTACTATAAAGAAAGAGTAATTATATTAGTGAAAGAAAGAATTGAGAAAAAGAAAATATTCTAAGTCTTTAACTATATTCACTATACAAAGAGAGTAAATATATGTTGAAGGAAGGTGTTCTTATGGTGGAGCTTTGGACTCTTCAACTAATCCGAAGTTGCTTGATTTATACATTGTTGATGAGTTGTTGTATCCTGGAGCGGACAAGTCAAGAAATATACTACTAGATCGGTGTAGATTATGCCACAGTAAACTTAAATTTCCTTAAAGAAAGCGAGATATCCAACAATTTATTGTAATAGTTTATTATAATTTGTGATATATTAAACCAACAATAATAATTGATGTTAGGACTGTCCAAACTCCTAAAAGACTCCAACTCATTGTCTTCTAGTTGAGGAAAAAAAAAGTCCACCCATTCTCTCTGCATGTCTTCTTTCCTAATCTAATTGATGTTGCATTTGACTTGGTACAATTAGTTAAGTCAAATACTAATTAATATATTTGTTAATGGTTGTGTAACAAACTTAAGTCAACACCTAATGGGTAATAAAGAAGACATTTACTTACATAGAGCACAAGACATTAACATTGTTCATATCTTCATTCTTTTTCATTCGAACTCGGCGTAAGGTATTCATATTAAGACTCGATTAAATTCAAATTCACAGCAAAACATATTTACGTTTACAGCCACTTAGTTATAAAAGGTCATTTAACATTTTTGGCCAACAAAAAGTTACTAATGATATATAACATTAAAATAAATCTATGAAATTGTTTTTTACTCAACGAGTATGCGTAGATGAGACAATATAGAATTAATCTTTATGAATTTTCGGAAATGATAAATATTTTGGATCAATTATTTTTAGTAAACATGACGACTAAAACGGATCGGAGGGAGAAGTAGTGATATAGTCATTTTGGAGTTCGGGTGGGTGGGTGGGTGGAGTGGGGGGTGGGGGTAATTTCTTTTGTCTAGGTACTTAGAATTGGAATATGGTTAATTAGATACTTAGAACAGTTCCATAATAAGTTTTACACTTCATTTTAACTTGTAAATGTAACAACATGTTGTCTCAACAAAAAGGTAGTCAGTATATATAAGGATCTATGTTGCTCGGACTCTTTAAAAATGTCATCGGGTGTGTGTCAGATATTTCAAAAGCAGTATATTTTTGAAGGATTAGACACGAATGTGCAACATTTTTTAAGAGTACGAGCAACTTAGATTAAGATTAAGAATAGGAGCAACTACAACACTTTTGGTTACAACTTTGACCCTCCACTTTCATTAAGAAGGAATAAGAAATTAAACAAACAAACAAAAAAAGATACAAATTCCTCATTGAATCCCATTTTGTTAAATTGTTTCTGTTATTGATCAGCTGCACAAAATGGAATGAACTGTGAAATAAAACACAACGTATATATCACACATCACTATAACTGAGAATTTTTTTTTTCTCCTCTTATTGTACAAACAACAAGAATATATAAGCTAAGTTATTTTTTTTTCCCTTCAAGTCCTGACCATAGGCGAATTCATCGGAGAGTGAACTGGTGAGTTGAAATCATCCAATCGTCGAAATGATAAGCTGATTTGAAGTTTGCTCCTGCTGCATTGTTTCTTAAGAACAGCAACTTTAGTATGAAGTCCCTTTGTCTGATGCACAAAGTTCTTTATCCTTCTTAATGCTGTTCTCATAGTTTCATCATCCATATTCGCGAAACAAACTCTAAACCAACCAGGTTCAGAACAATGAAAAGAAACACCTGGTGAAACATTAAGTTTCACTTCATGAATAATAATTCTCCACAGTTCCAATTCAGCATCGAATGTTGGTTCTTTAAGAAGTCTCCTTAAATCCATCCAGAAAAACAAGCCAGCATTGCTTTTCAATGTACTGATTCCAATTTGTGCTAGTCCTTTTGTGAACATCTCCTGCCTTATTCCAAGCCTTTCGGAACTCTCAACAATGAATTTTTCAATGAAAATTTCATCAGACAACATTGATGCAAGCAGATGTTGTGTCTGTGTTGAAACTAACCCAAAGCTCGACATCTTTCTAGCGATGTCCACTACTGTATCATTGTACGAGTAAACAATCCCGACCCTGAATCCTGGAAATCCCAAATCTTTGGACAAGCTATAGACAATGTGGATCAAATCTTGGTTACATCCAATCATTTCATCGACAACTTCAGAAACACTGATGAATCTAGGCTGATCAAAGACCGTGGAAGCATAGATTTCATCGCATACTAAGTGGATGTTTTTCGAGTTGATGAATGTTACAATGTCTCTCAATGTGTCCTTGTCAAGAAGAGTGCCTAATGGATTTGAAGGATTGTTTATAAGTAAGCCCTTTATTTTGATGTTGGATTCTTGAGCCTTTTCATATGCTTCTTCTAAGGCTTTTCTAGTGACTTTAAAATCATTAGAACTTTCACAAACAACTGGAAATAGTTGCACACCAGTTCTCCACCTCAAATCTCTATCAAATCTGCAATATTACAAATGGAAAAAACAATTACTTCAGTACCTCATTAATTCAATGTAGCAAACTTGAAAACCATGCAACCTTTTTGAATTATTACAGCTACTGTTTACATGTGGGGCTATCATTTTTTTTTGTGTTTCTAATAAAAAACAATTATGGATGACTTTTATGGGAAAAATGATTTTAAAAAATTAAAAAGTAAGATTCTGATGTGGGTTCTAAGTTTTTAGTCTTTGTCACTGAGGACGAGGAAGTTATGAAGGATGTTACTTTAGAGGACCTACTTTCTCTGTTTTGGGCAGAGAATAGTTGATTTCATGTCCCACACACTCCAATAATTTTACTAGGTCCAAACACCAAAAATAGTTAAAAATATGTAAGTCAAAGGAAGACACTTATGATAGTGATTTGTAAACCAAAGTTGATCATGAATGAATAAAAAAGAACTAAACTTAGAAATTTCTTGGAGGAAACATCACTAATTCGAGCTCTGAGAACGGAAAAACTCTTGACCGGAAGTCCATGTGGCATGAATCATAAGTAGTCGGGACAGTGAATTTCGAATACTGGACAGTTAAAAAAAAAACAAATGTTATTCTTACCCAGGATAATATGGTGTAGGAACCAAAAAGGCATCACCAGGATCAGCCAAGCAAAAAGCAAGCATTTCATGAGCACCAGTTGCACCTCCACTCATTACTATTCTGTTTGGATCAAATGTAACTCTGTCTCCTCTCACTTTCTCCATAAATCTTGCAACTGCCTGAAAAATATTTTTCATAAAACTAATTACAACACTGAATAACTAAAAAATAAGATAAAAATAAGAATTGGCAACTAATAATCTTGATTTAAAAAGCTTCATACTTGTCTAAACTCTGGCAAGCCATGATAATCTTGAAAAATAGCAATCTCCTGGAAATCTTCAGCTCCTTCAACAGTGCAAATTGATGCTTTTGGATTATTCACCACCCATTCTTGGATCAAATCAAAGCAAAGCTGAAAAAAAAATCAAAAATAAGAAATTTATTAACAAAAACTCTTCAAGTTTTCAACACTTTCCGTTTTAATTAGTTTGTCTGATTCTGACTGGACACAGGTTTTAAGAAAGTAAAAAGAAAGTAGGACAAATAAATTGAAACGATGGAGTATTTTTTTTTTTTTTTGTCCTACCTGATTTTCAGCAAGACCCATCTGAATAACACCATTAGGATTATCAGTAAGATTAAAAGGGTCATTTGCATATGCTTTCCAACCATCAAAATAAGCTGAGTTTTCTCCATGTCCATCATTTGTTGCTATCTTTGAAAGAAGTTGTTGCTTTTGGTAATTGCTTGTAATGGACACCATCTTAATTTTCAAAAAATTCTTCTTAAAGAATCAAAGATTCTCAAAAAAATTGAAATAGGAATTTGTTAATTTTGCAAAAAAAAAGCTCTTTTGAGGCTTTTGAATGTTATTAATTTTAATTTTTGGAATGAATATTTGAAGTGGAAATGATGCTTTATTTATAGTAGCAATAATTCTAAGTGCTACAATATTGTCATGGTTGCTAAACAATTTTCCATTAAATTAATGATCAACACCACGCACGCGTAAACCCATCCCCCACCCTAAAAAATAATTTAAAATTAGCTACGAAATTTTATCGGTAATCTATCGTTAAATTGCTCGTAGCTAATAAAGTTTTAATTTGTGATAATTTGTAAGTATTTAATATGTTGCTATTTAGAATAGCCATGAATTTTAGGGGTCGTTCGGTAGTTGGTTGGAATTATACAAGTATTAGTTATTTCATATTCTACTCTGCATAAGATCGATATACATCAATTCTCTCATAACTTATGCATGTAATAATTATGCGAGTTTCTAACTTCCAAACGAAACGTTGCATTAATTTTGTACATGAATAACGTATTTTCCTAATTGGCTACCAAACGTTACATAACTTATGATCCCTTGCAGTTTAGCTACAAATCTGTGTCACTAATTCATGCTTTTTTGAATTAAAGAGTAAATGAAAAAGCCCAAATCCTTGAAAAATAAAGTATAGTATATTTCTTTTCAAAATTATACAATCTTGAGATGCAGTAGGTGTGTTTATAATTAATTAATACGTAAGTGTATTGCTAATAGCGCACTAGTTATGAACTGTACAAGGCCCCCACATTTCCTTAATCTTCCTACCAAATACAATTCATATGCATAAATAATTAAATATCAGTTTTGACTTAATACAGTAATATTTTTGGGTTATGTTGTGTTTCTGGAACAAATATTATTGAAATAAATTTATTTTACATATATTGACTGTATGTCAAGTTAAGTTTTTTCACTATCAATATATTTAACGAATATACGCGGACAATGACTGCAAGGGCATGATTGAGTGGCCGGTTGGGAGGTTGGTTTATCATGTGAGAGATCAGAGATCGAATCCAATCTTTGTTTGCCGCTCAATTATGAGCTCGTTGCATGGGGCTTGCCTTATATAGTTTATGAGCTATTGCACAGTAAGCAGATTATCGCAAAAATATACCGATTCAGGTTACTTGAAGTCGATTATTAGTTTCCTCATTCTGTAACGATTATTTTCACTAATTTCAAAAATGCTTGACTGATCCTAAATTGAATTTGTCTAGGAGGTGTCCATAAAAATTAAAACTTCGTCATGCCAAAATAATTGAGGGGTGAGACAATGCTTTGCTAGGTGAAGAACTAAACCAAACACTTAGTTTGCTATATGATCATTGAATTTATTTCACTAGTTAAATAATATTTGATTTTACGCGATACAACGGTTAAGAAACTTCTACCGTTCTATTTCTTCCTTTAATTCGTAATTTAAATATGTAACTGTTATTATTTGGATAGAATAAGCAAATCAAATCAAAAGTAAAAGAAAAACAAGAACGATAACACACACAGATTTACGTAAAAATCTTTGCGGGAAAAATCACGGGCAGAGGTAGAGGAATTTCACTATGAAAGGAGAGGAGTACAATGTGGAGAATGACGTAATTTCTGAATATGCAAAAACCGACCACAGACTCCATTGAAAATCTCAAATACGAGTCGCACCGCGAAACTTTCAGGGCCAGACCAGCAAAATCCGAGTGAGAACTCTAACAGTAACTAATTGCATGTTATTCATCTTTTTTAATATGGCATTTAAGTGTATGCTAATAGCGCACTAGTTATGAACTGTTTGAGGCCATCTCATTTCCCTAATCTCCCTCCCCTACCAAACACTAGGATAATATGAAATATTCTTTTAAGATATTTTGACTTCAAAATATTATACAAAACACTTCAACATGGAATTAACACGTGTACACAACATGTTTTACATCTCAATATAATTTTAAGCAGTTATAACATGTTGTTTACTGGTTTTTCACCAAAAAAGAAAAATGTTGTTTACTTATTAAGTCCAGTTCTCTAAAATAAAATTGTAGTTGGAAAAAGCATATAAATATCGAAATTCCAGTACATGAAGGTTTCACCCAAATTAAGCTAGCTAAATTACTACTAGGGTTTTCTAATAATTAGTGATTTCATACATAATTATATTACTGGTCTTTTATAAATATTTTTTTAGTTATATGGCACATATTAGAGAAATCTTTATGTTTAGAGCCTAGATCGGTCAGTAATTATATATTATATATTACATAAGATCATCTTCGTAATACCTCTTGTTTTTGTTCAAACTTCAAAGTGTAACATTATTTTTTTAAAACCATTATTCAATCGTACAATTTATACTCATGAAATATATGTATCTGAGCTAAGTCTCGGATAAATCTTAAAACTCGTAATGTCATTGTTATGATCGTACAGAAATAAGCAAACCACAAGCAAAAGCAAAACAAGAAGAACATAAATAGATTTACGTGGAAATCCTTGACGGGAAAAACCACGGGTAGAGGCAGAGGAATTTCACTATAATGGAGACGAGTACAATTAGGAGAATGACGTATTTTCTGAACATCCAAAAATGACCCGGCCACTAATTGCACTTATATAATACGTGCATACAAATAAATCCAATCGGCTCGATCCTTACGCCACCACCACAGACTCCATGAAAAATCACAAACATGAGTCACACTGCGAACTTTTCAGGGCTAGATCAATAGAATTTGGATCAAAAACTCTAACAGTACTCATAATGCTTTTCAAATCCTTCTAGCAAAAAATCTTATTCGTAAGCGACTACTACTCAAGACCTATCCTTGTTCGAGTAACTGGCGGGTAAAAGTGATGGCTCAGAGAGGGAAGGCGTAGTGCGGACTTGGTTAATCACTTAATCGTTATGGAGTGTTGTAAGTACACAACTTTTCGAGCATCCATGATCGTTTGAAAGCCATGGCCCATGCGCTACATACAAGAATGAATTATTAAATGAACACATACTATATGCAGTGGCGGACCTACATACAATTCAGGGGTTCATCCGAATTCCTTTCGTCGGAAAATTATACTATTTTTACATGGTCAAAAATATTTTTATGTATATATAGTAGATGTTGAACTCCCTTCGACTAGTCCGTATATTTACTTCTGAATCTCCTCAGTAAAAATTCTGGCTCGGCCACTGACTGTATGTGTCAAAAAATTAAATACTAATCTCTTATTGAATTATTGATGAAATTAGTAATTAATGCAATAAAATGTCGGCGAATATGAGAATTATATATACTTTTTGTCAAACGAATGGATAACATTATTGGAATTGCTTAGCTGTTTGGTTCCAACTTTAAAATTAAAACGAGCTAGTTTGTTAGTTTAATCACAAATCACAATCATGTCAGATCATATGTTCTTTTTTTTTTTTAAACCTAAAGACAAAATAGGAAAATCGTACGTGTGTTTCTTTTTATGTATTTTAAAATAAAAAGATCTTCGATTTTTTAATTGTTTTTTTTTTTCTAGGAAAAATGTAGAAATGAAGATGGTGAGGGTGCTTCGTTTTTGTTAACAAAGATTCATGTTCTAGAAATATGATTACACTTCGTACTTAATATTCTAGCGTAGGTCAAGTACGACAATAATAATATATTCAGCATAATTTTATAGATGGTGCCTGAGATCGAAAGATAGGATGTGGATGATAGAAAGATTATTTCTGATAAATATTCTTGACTCAAAAAAAAGTATCATCAAGTTAAAGAAGGATTGAAAAGCATAACAACAAGATTGCTAAATAGACCAAGCAAATAAAGCAATCTATAGTAATAAAAATTAAAGAATAAGATTATACGACGCGGATAATAAATATAGGGAGTACTTCTAAACAAGAAAAAGATGACTTGAGGAGACATTTTTTGCCATTGCATGGATGTATATATAGCATAATTTTTGGGTTCCCCGATATTCTGTATCATTATTGCAATTTGATTAAATTGCATGCTCCACGGCTCAATCCGGAAATCTCTAGTTAAGAATGAAGAATACTTATCACTCGATCACAAATCCTGATGTATACGAGTGTATGTGTGTGTGTATATATATAGCATCATATAATTGTATCAAAGCTAAGGTTAGATTTTCTTATTAGCTAACTTTATTCCATTTAATATTATTGGATAGAGTAGATCGTAAAACATGCACAACATTGTATTAAATCCTTGCTAACTGGCAAACAGATAGATTCACATGCACGTATATCAGATTCAGTTCTATCATAATAAAGGATTAGATTATATTCTTTTTATTGAATATTCTTTCTAATTCCTAAATCTTGAAAATGAAGGGATCATACCTAGGAAATTACATATATGATGATAAATTAACATTAGGGACGATAATGGTTCAAATACACCCTAGAAATAAATGTATGCGGTCGCTAGCAATATATTATACGACCCAACAATAGAGTCGGGGTCGAATCCTTGCTATCCTGAATTTTTTTTGTCTTTTCTGAGTGATAAGGGAGAAAAAAAACTGGGAGACTATCATATTTGCTGAGAAATAATAAGTACATAAAAATATGTTTTCTTTAATAGTGTTTAAATATAGAGGTTGTGGGTCGAATTTCATTGCCATTTATTATTGAAAATTAAAGTAATTTCACATGCTTGGTACACGTAAAAATAAAGAATTAATGAGACTCTGGCGCAAGAGATCGATAATATTTTTTGTCTTTTTGAGTGATAAGGAGAGAAAAAAAATTGGGAGAAAGTCATATTTGTTGAGAAATTATAACAACTTACTAAAAATATTTTTTTTAACCGTTTAAATATAGAGGTTGTGGATCGAATTTCATCGCTATTTATTATCAAAAACTAAAGAATTTTTACGTACTTGATACACATAAAAATAAAAAATTAATCAGACTCTCACACAAGAGATCGATAAAACGCATCACATCTGTTGCCAACTAAAATATACACTAATCAAATAAATTTAAATAGAAGGTGACCTAAACTCTTGAGACATAAAAATGATAAAGATTAATGTACTATATTTGTCATTGTATGCATACAATATATCACTTTCTTATGATGTAAAGTGATCCTTTTGTCTAGCTGTATACTTTTGGGGACATATTCAACTGCATGATATCATCCCTTATTGCAATTTTCCCAAACAAATTCCAACCAACATTGGAATTTGGACCCTCTCTTTGATTGCATCATGCCTTGATTTCAGAATCTTAGACACTAGGCTCGTTTGGTATGGAGGAATATTTTTTTTAAAAAAATGTTTTTACTTTTTTATATATTTCTTTGGTCAAATTATATATTTTTATAAAATAATTTTCATCCTACCAAATACAGTACTCTAAGAAGAGTAAAAAGATAAATAAACTGGAAGTTATTATTTAAAAACAAGAGATAAGCATCCAATATCTCTGAACTATGGTCAAAGCTGCTACGAAACACTTCAACTTTATGGGAGTCCTATTACCATTTGAACACAATTTTAGCATATTTTGTCACTTTTTGTGTTAATGTGACACTTTTATTACATAAAAATAGGCTCATGTCAGCTAAAAAGATTGACAAAAAATGTCACGTCAGCTAAAAGATTAACAAAAATACGATAAAATTTACTTTGGGGGTAGGGGAGGGTTGTGAAATTGGAGTGTGTCGTAGCAGATTTAGTCATAGTTCAGGGAATATTTTTCTCTAAAATTAATAATGGAGTGGAAGAAGAAATTGCAACAGATGAAGTTGTTATTTCATTAATCAGAGATCTCGTTCTTAAATCTTGAAAATAAAAAAATTGATAGTGAACGTTTTCTCTGAATGAGCGCTATGCGGTGCAAATTCGAATCACTTTTTTTTCATGCATCATTTAGTGTATACCAAATTTTGTGCACTATTTTTAAATGTAGATACTCAAAGAGATTTGTGCACTATTTTTAAATGTAGATACTCAAAGAGAGATTTTTATCGATGATACCATATTTATGTAATTGAAACTATATTAATAATACTGAGGTTAGATGATGATCTAATTACACTATATTAATTAAATCTTGTTACTTTCATTTACTTTATATCAATCTACTTTTACACAAAATGATCTTCTGGAACCCTATACTATGTCGGTTTTATAAGTTGGACACTTCTACTTATATGTTTGTCATCTGAACCCCTAAACTCACTAAAAAATAACTTTTTAAGCACAATTTCTGATGTGGCATTCTATGTGGCTGGGACCACATAGGAGCGTGTGTTTTAGTCTCCAGCCGCGCGTCAGCCATAGAATAAAGTGCCCCAACAATCAAAAAGGGTTCCAACACCCATTATAAATGCTCCTTCTTCCTCATTTGCTTCCAACATCATTGTTGGAGCAATTTGAGGTTTTTTTCATCCCTTCTTCTCCATTTTTTCTGTCTCTAAGTTCTTGTTCTTTAATTTTTTTTTCCTGCTATGCTTGTAATATTGAAAAGTTCATTTTGTATATCATTTTTTGCAACACCATGACAGTTCGAATTTGTTATTGTGAACTTTACGCGGAACTTAAGATGTCAATAACACCAACCAATCCGGGAAGAATGTCTTGGGGCTATCAAAAATATCAGGTTGGTACTGGTTGTGGATTCTTTCGATGGGCCGATGAAAATGAACAATATAAAGATAGACATCGAAGTCAACGAAGACAACAAGGATTGGGAATAAATGGAAGGCACGGAAGACATGAAAGACCAAGCATTAGTATTGATATCATTGTTATCATTATTATTGTCATCTGATTTCTATCTGTTGTATTATTTAAAATGGCTTGATCTATGTAGTTGGTATGTACAATGAAATGAAATTAAAATTTAATGACAAACACCATTGCCAACATAGAAATCTGCAATATATAATGTCTTAACAAGAGTTGACATCAAAATGCTTGTCTTAACAACATCTGAAATGAGAAATGAACCAGAAGTATTAAAAAATTATCGTAACAACACTTTGGGATCAATATAGAAAGAGGATTACACTAATGTGTTCCTTGAGTGCTTGTTGTGGACTGATTCTTGCTGGCTTGAGTGCTTGATGTGGGTTGAGTGGTTGGAGATGATTTTGCCTTTGATCTTTTGTTACTCTGTTGTTGTAGCTGTCTTTGAGTTACTGCAGCTCCACCTTAGTCCATTTGGTTTGAAACCCAAGTCAATATTGGTTGGAACTGAACTAATAAGTGTTGGACTATGTAATACTCTTTCAGTATTTCCAGACTGTAAAATAAAAAAATAGTTATTCATGCACTAATTAAAACCAGTTAAATATAAAGTACATTATATGAAACTTACCCTCTCTACCACACTGTCACTTGGTCCAAATAGCACACTAAAACCTGCTTCTTTTGCCTTGGTCTTTTATATGCCAGATTTGCATCACCTCTCAAAGCTACACTAGTCTTCCTTTTTTAGACACCAACACCACTAGTAGACTGGTGAGTTGTAGATTGTGTAGCAGTAGCACCCACTGCTGAAGCGTAGTAGGCATCACAGTAGCTGCAGGCCTCACACCACCAATTGATGCAGCATTTGCAGGTCTTTCTGTAGCTGTTGGTGCACTGTGAGCATTTGCAGGCCTTCCTGAATATCTTGGTGCACTGTGAGCATTTGAAGGCCTTCCTGCAGGCCTTATGTTGCTTGATTTAGCATTTACAGACATCTCTTTAGCTGTTGAAGCATTCGCATCTCTCTCCACAGCAACAACTGCAGTACTAGTGCTGGCTTGCACACTTGGTTGACTGCCACAGCTACTACTGAAATCTTTTTCCTACAAAAAAATATGAAAAGGTCATCAATAAGAAAAAATCTAACTTACCAAAGTTGGACATCCTTTCTTGTTGTGTCTAATACACTTGCACATAGAACTTGTCATTTTTCTTCCCTTTTTTGTAGCCTTTCCAAACTTCTTCTTAACAGCTTCATCCTTAGCTTTCTTTCTATTTTTACCTGGCCTTCCTGGCATGGAAGTAATCTCAGGTGGCTCAATTAGTGGTCTTGTACTTTTTGGCCACATGTTAATATTTGTCATTGGTTGAACGTACTTATCATATGCCTTCAGGTATGTTTTTCTTTGATACCAGTGTTCAACAAATGACTCCATATTCCATCCCTTGTAATGCATTGCAGCAATTGCATGTGCACAAGGAATTTCTTTTAGTTGTCATGACCTACAACTACATTGCTTCTTCTTCACATTAACAACATGTGTATAAGGTGGATCACCAATCTCAAAGCCCATATCACTATTAAACCTCACCTCACACTTGGCTGCATATTCATCATTCTCTGCAAGAACTTCTATAGCCATTGGTGATACATCAGTGATCCATTTTTCAAAAAAATCTCTTATTTGATTCATTCTTTTCATGACTTTGCATCTTATTTCCTCCAACATAGTGATAATTGTCTTGAACCTAGCAGCTAAAATTTAACTATTGAAAGTCTCACACATGTTGTTTTCAACCACATCACACCTGCTATGTTTCTTAAAAAAGGCCCTACATCATGCCTCTTTGTTGTACTTGAGCAAATCTTTCACAATTTCATCACCCAACTAACTCATTTCATTAAGTTTCTTTTGCAAGTACACTTCAAATGGGGCCCTTGCAACCTGTCAGAATTTTTTCTCCTTTCCTCACCACTCCAAACCTGCTTTCAGTTGGCCTATATATGTCTAGCACACCATCTATGCTCAGCATTTGACAGTAGATTAGTAAGTGCCAAATGAAGACCCTGTCAAAACATGTAAAACAGTAATTAAACATTAAAGACATCACTGTAGCAACTAAAAAATAAATAACTGAAAACTATGAACATATGAACAGTCATACCTTCTGCATATCAGACATTACTGTCAAGCCTTCACCCTCATTTTCTTCAAGTTCCAAATCATGGCTGATGTACCTAAGAAACCAAGACCATGTGTCCTTGGTTTCTTTATCAACCACAACGCATGCTACAGGGTACATTTGATTATTTCCATCTTTGAAAAGGCAAGACAATAAGATACCTTTACATACACCCTTGAGAAAGGCACCATCTAAACTAATTATTCTTCTGCAGCTCTCTTTCCATCCATTTTTTAAGACCCCAAGACAAATGTAAATACCCATAAAAACCTCTTTTCCTGGAATTGCATTCTTGGATGTCCTAATAGATACAGTGGTACCAGAATTGGTGGTCCTCAACTGTTCAGCATAGTCATACAACCTAGAAAACTCTTCAACAAAATCACCAAAATTTTTATTCAATATTTTGATTTTTGCCTTTCTACAGGTTGTTTTACTAACATACAACCCATAGTACTTTCTTAAAAGTGTTTGAATCTGATGTAATTTTATTGATGGATCACTCATAATCCTATCCCTGTAATGCTTACTAATCCACAAAGGATTGCACATCTTATTTCTTGTCCTTTTAGAATACTTGTGTACAGGGAAGTAAGTTTTCACAGTAAAAAATCTTGTGTTATCAATACTTCCAAGAATAATCCAAGGACAACCCTTATGCTTACATTTAGCCCTTACTCTTTCCTTCTCATTAGGTTTCAATTTAAGGTTCACATCTTTTTGAATAGAGTAACTCTGCAGTGCCTCTCTAAACTCAATAGCATTCAAAAAAATCATATACAACTGAAAAAATACCTTCTTTGCAGTTTTATCAAAGTAGATCTTGCTAGAAGAAGTTCTAGGTAGTAGATTGTCACACCTCAAATCCTATTGGGACGGACTGACACCCGTAATCGAGGAGGCCCGGGAGAATCAGCTTATAACCTTATACTTCCCATGCATACCTCTATGACAACTCGAAATTCGGACAGCATCATGTCGCATATAAAAGGAAATAATCATCTGTATAAGCTCGAGCACACATATATATGTATATACAATACTTGGTCGTTGGAGCCATCACGTCTATTAACAAAACGCTACCTTGACTGTACATTAGGTCTACAAAGCCTCTAGACAATACACAGAGTTTAACTAAGGTTGGGACACACCCCGCCATATAACTAACTTCTATACAATACCAAAAGTGACTAGATATGACACGGAAAGCCCCGAAGCAAACTGGAGCTCACCAAAAGCAACTGGATATCCTGGCTCCTACTTGTGCGGTGTATGAGCTGAGGTACCTGTGCCTGCAGCATGAAATGCAGGTTCTCCATGGGTGACGTCAGTACGAAATATGTACTGAGTATGTAAAGCTGTAGATAATCACATATGATATAGGAGCTCAATAGAAATAAAAAACAAGTGAATAAATCGTAATAGGAGTGGACCACACTTACTAGAACTTATGACAACCTGTACATTGTATTTGTTCAATCACTTTACCTTCGTTCTTATCATCTTTGTAATCATTACTGTACTGTACTGTGACCATTAGGTTGCCTCCAGTACATATCAACTGGGATCGACCCATGATAGGCTTATGCCCCTGGAATACCACCTATAAACACATAAATAGGGATCGACCCATGATAGGCTTATGCCCCTGGGATACCACCCGATAAGAGAGAACTTCCATCACTTAGTTCAATTAATCTTTGAGATTGTTATTTCGGTCTCCACCGCATTTTTGATACTTTGAAACAATGATACATCAATAAGAGACATATAAATAGACCATCAATGCAATAACAATGAAGTAAGAACTCATTGTCACATCAATGAAGTGTTTTGGAGT
This sequence comes from Capsicum annuum, assembly GCF_002878395.1. Classification (NCBI taxonomy): domain Eukaryota; kingdom Viridiplantae; phylum Streptophyta; class Magnoliopsida; order Solanales; family Solanaceae; genus Capsicum; species Capsicum annuum. The sequence goes on from NC_061111.1 coordinate 2,961,843, forward strand.
CATCAATGCCATAACAATGAAGTAGGAACTTATTGGTATATCAATGAAATGTTTTGGAGTCATTAATAGCACATGAATCTTGTTTGAGTAACCGGATGCCTTCTGACATTCATTAGTGCAATAAACATGTAAGATTTGGAAGACAAGTAAGTATTGGAATGTCTTGATATCTTGTAGGGTAGAAACAAGATCATTGGTAACGTAGGACATCATACAAAACCATTATGGATCACATGTTATTGAATAACTTTGGAAACTTTCTTAATAGAACAATTGTTCACTTTCATGCCAAAGATATGGTATAGAGTATGCTTTACATACCTGACTGTCAACCTTCAATACTAGTCCCAAATAGACTTCTCGTCTTTTCGGATTACTTATCTACAATGAACATATATAGCAATCTAGTATTAGCGACCAAACATCACAATTCAATTATTTGAATTCACCAAACTAGTGGTTAAGTAGTAAGCCTTAATTACACCATAAAGGGTGTCACTTTAACCCTCTTATACTCCAATTACATTCACATGCCATGCATATTCATACAACATCCTCCAATATCAAGTTTGGATTCATTTATCCTTCCAACCAATCCATTAAACCAAATTGAGCCATAGACATAAATAATCATCAATTCAATAGTATATCACCATATCCAACTTCCATAACCCAATTACCATAGCTACCTTCCACAATTCAATACAACCAAAACATGCAAAATAGTCCATAACCCTATTTCCATCACCTTTCAATAACAACCAATACATATAATCCTCTATCACACATATACATATGGAAAAGAACAAGGCAAACAATATTCATACCTTAGAATTCACCTCTTGATTATGTAATCCTATTTGCACAAATAATAGGTGCCGTTCGAAGCTCTCGAGATGACAAACACAGTTATCGAATTACTTTGGAATTTGTACGGTTGAATCAAAAGTAATTTAAAGGTCAAATTTGACTAGGGTTTGTTATTTCTCAATGATTGATGATGAAAATGAGTTTTTGAACTCATATACATGTATATATACACATATTCCCGTCCATAATATCATAGGGAATGACCAAAATGCCTTTAAAATTTAAATAATGTCAAATCTGTCCTTTGGTGGACTGTTTTGATAAGCTAAAGTAGATTGACCATAACTCTTTTCTCCGATATCGGATTTGGGTGAAATTGGTATAGTTGGAAAGATAATTCAAAGGGCTTTCATTTCATATAAAGTAGGCCACCAAGTTCGTCCTGTACAAGGAGTTATGGTCGTTTGAAGTTGACCCTAAAAATCTATTTTGAGAGGCTGAAGTAAAACGAGTATAACTCCTTACTTAGACGTTGGATTTGGATGAAACCAATTGAATTGGAAAGAAGACTCAAAGATCTTTCTTTTCATAGGTTGCAGCTCTCCCAGTTCATTATATTAATGGAGTTATGATCGTTCAAAGTTGACCCAAAAAATTGGCTGGCCTCAGTAGTTTGTGTGCAGGAAATTTTCCTGCACATTTACTATTCCCAAATATTTCGGCCACCGTTTTATAGTTTCGAACGTGCTCGATTATATCCGAAACCTATTAATTTTTGGAAATCTTTATATCGTTGGAAAACTTATTCAATAACCTTCGCATGGAACCATCGACGGGCAAATTTCGGTATAAATAAAATAAAAAAATTAATTCCATATAAATAAGACCAATACACGTACTTGAATACGCCAATACATGTACTTGAATACGAGGTGTTACATGGATCTACCACTTCATCATCATCAACAGTATCTCCTTCCTATTCATTACTAATGTCACTACCCAAATCTGAACTATCAAAATAAGGGTCATCCTCACCCAATTTATCTTCATATCTAACCCCCTTGTTCTTACAAATATCCTCAAAACCAACATCTATACCTACTGATCCAGATGGTATCTCATCTAGATTCGCCCTATCAGCCTTTACATTTGCTTGTTTATCAATATTAGCCTTTCTAGCTTGAAGCAATTCTTCATCAAAATCACTGAACTCTTCAATATTTTCATCAACATCATAAAGTGAATCACCATCAGAATCAGTGAAATCAAAATCTAATTCAGAATCAGATGTTTGGAGATGGTATGTGGAGAAATCATTAAATTGACCTTCACCTAAGTCTTCACAAGAAACCTTAGCTTTTCTTTTTTCTGCCCTAGGAGACTGATTTTCATTTATATATTCATCTTCATTTATATCCAACGGATGAGATGAAGACACATTAGCCGTATCAGGTTCAAAAGGGGATGCCATATCACCATTACTAAATAGTAATAATGGTGGAGTGGCTGCCACATCATCATTAGCAACTATAGGTTCACTAATTTGGTGAACCACATATACATCAACCAAATCTCCATTTTTTAAATTACTTATAAGGCTTAGAATATCAACATCATTTTCTAACTTGTAATAATAACCCTTTTTGTTTACTCTACATCAAAAGGTTTCAATTTTTTTCACATCAAAATCTGCTGCTAAGTTATGAAACAACATAACATGAAGCTCATCAACATCTACTCAAATTTTATCAGGATTACGAACTCCATTTGCATACCTTAAATCAGGGTCTGATAAAAAGACACCCCCATAGGTAAATTGAAGTGTTACAATTATGTCCATTTATTTAGAAAACCTGTTCAATGAGAAGATAACATATACATTAGGCAATTATCCACAAAGCCTTAATGTTTAAAGAAAAAACAAAGGAATAAAAAAATCAATTCTGATTTTACCAAAAAAATTCTAAAGTGTAATTGAAATAACAAAACATGTCCTTGAAGGCACAAAACTGCTATACACACGTTTAATAGGAGCATTAAACAACAAAAAAATCTAAAGCCCCAAAATTTTCGAACCCAATTCTGAATTTACCAAAAAAATCCTAAAATTTAATCGAAATAACAAAAAATGCCATTGAAGGCATAAAACTGCAACATATAGCCATAATACGAGCATTAGATAACAAACAAACCAAAAGCCCCAAATTTTTTGGACACAATTTTTCATTTTACGAAAAAGGCAAAACCCTAAATTCTAATCAAAACCCGATATATGCCATTGAAGGCATATCATCACTAGAAATACTACCTACAACAACACTATAGACGAAACAGAGCAAAATCAGACAAAAATTTGAAGAAAAAAATTCTTAATCTCAAAAACCCTAAAATCAGTAGAACGAACCCCCATTAAATCGACTAGAAGCTTCAAAATAAACTACCACATACTACAACTACACCGACATATTAAATACTTACAAGGATTGCAAGAACCTTCAACAACTATCGGCCTAAATTATCCTAAAATGGTGGTAATTTTGAGTTTCGGCTGAGAGAGAGAGGAAGGGCGAAGAAGAATGATTCAAATGACCTAAATTTTAGGTCAAAATTTAGTATTTATACTCTACACACGTCATTTCATACGTGAAAATTATTTTACACATAATTAATGACGTGGCCGCAATTGTGCAACACGCACAGCTGAGTAGACCGACAAAGGATTTAAAAAGTTGTTTTTTAGTGGGTTCATGAGTTCAGATGACAAACATGTAAGTAGAAGTGTCCAACTTACAAAACTGTCCAACTTACAAAACTGACATAGTACAGGGGTCCAGAAGATCATTTTGCCTACTTTTTAAAAAAAAAGGAATTCTCCTGTATGACCATTTTTATTTATTTTATCTAATAAACAATTAATTCAAAATGAGTAAAATGTTTATTACACATGGAATGACGTTGAACCAGTCAAGTTAATGACCACTAATTATCAACTAAATTTGTGATTAGTGCCATTTAACGTGTGTTTTCACGTGGTACAGTGACTATATATACGCTGTAGATAAAGTGAATTATTAAATTAATCTCAAAAATTGTTTAATTGTTAATCACGGTTGACCTTTTCTTCATCAATTAAATTTAGTGCTATGATTACTGTTCCTGTTAACGCTGGTCCAAATAATAATAAAATATTAAGTACAAATTCTAAATAATTATATTAGTCTTCCAAATTAAGAACGTAATTGATTGCCTCATCCTATAGAAAAATAACTCTTAACATTCGATCAAATACATTATTTGTCTTTATTGTAGTATGAGTGTCAATAAATAATATTATAACAATTTTTTTTTTCAAAAAAATAAAATATATATATATATATATACATAAAACATATAGATTTACGTAAAGAGCATGAGTTCACATGTCCCATTTGAACTTATAAAATCACCCCAGATGTCACATCCACTTGGCCTTGGTCCACGTAGATGTTACAATGCACATTAATTACATAATATATGGATAAACACCTTAACTTGACATCAACTGACAGCTAAATACTGAAATTTTAAGATTGACATCTGAATACCTTTATTCATCTAAACTGTGTCAGTTAAAGTAACCAGTCTCTTTCATCTTCCTTGAAATTTTAATGTTGCTTTGACTTGGTATAAGTTTCCAGACAGATTATACTTTAAAAATACTGTTGATAGGTGCGTTAACAAACTTTAAGTCAACATGAAATAAAATATGACCATACATGAGGCATAAAAATAAAATACTATTGGTACCTAAATTTCTATTGGGAAGTAAATGAAGAGATATGTGGTTGACTTAGTACTTAGGTAAACACTTTTTTTTTTAACTAGTCAATCATATGGATATAGTGTTCTTGTCTAAAAGGTAAATAGAAATTAATAATTATATAAATATAAAATTACTATCTCTATAAGTAATTTGAGAATGACAATTGGGTCGTATAAAATAAAATAAAGCGGAACATATACGATTAATTGTGGTTTAATGAGTATATTTGCTTTTTAAAACTTCTTGTATATTTATCCACTTTGGATATGTGGTAGCGTAGCCAAAATCAAACTTCGACACAATATTCGAAATTACAGATGATTGAAATTCAGTTATTTTTACATGAACAAAAATAGTTAAGACTTTATTCAGTTCTATTTGATAAACAAAGTTATCTTTATCTGTCAGTCCATTAGATTATGTAATGATGACTTCCCGCTTTGGGAAGGGTAGTTAGCTGTCTTTCTGGCGATCTGGAGACCTTAACTGGACTGTTAGTAAGGGTCAAAATTTTATGCACCAACACACACTGGCCAAGTCTGATTTTTGAACATTGCAGGGCCTAGAATTCCCAAACCACTTGCAAAGCCATGCAGTGTGTTCAGTTTGATCATATATCTGGCCAACAATGTAACAAGACCAACACAATGGGAGAATCGTTAATTTTCTTGGGCCGCAATGGATCAATCTTCTGGGTGGATCAATCTTCTGGGTTTACTCATCAAGTCTACGTCATATATATTTGGTTGATGAATACAACTTCTGAATAATTTTTATCATGAATATTTTTTGGTAATGTTAATTCAGATTGACATGTTGATTATAATTTAACAAAATGACTAGTCAAGAAAATTGTTCACTAGCAAATAGTAATGCTGTTGCTACTCATCAGCCTAATACTAACACATTCTTCTTCCTTTCATTCGAGCTTCAGATCGACTATACTTATTCAGATCATTGAACTCTTCAACCTTGTTTGAAGCAGAGCACAACAGCGTAGACATTATCATATGTGCAAATGCATCAAGTTGCATGACAGAATCTTAATCGTCGAAGAAATAAAAATTTGTCTAAGCATTCAACCTTTCTGATGAACCTGGAAATCAATGTTAAAGAGAGCTTGTATGTAATACACAGGAAGCAGACATACCATAACCGTTTAAATTCATGTTAGAAATCCATTTTTTTCTCGGTATTCTTATTAAAAATTTAATATGATGACGATAAACAAGTGTGCACGCATGCACTCTCTCTCTCTCTCTCTCATCCATTTTTCTGCAGGTGTCTTATTATCATTCTAATATGCTGACAACAAACCAAGCTCTCCCTCTCTCTCATATCTTACAGGCTGCCTAAATCGCCAAATGGTAGATCAATACCACAACAAGAGACTCGGGAAAATTGTCATCTGGAAAAATAGGTGTTCTGTGCGAGAGGATGCTCTCCATGGGTGGTGGTGGACTGATGATCAAACTGCAGTCAAGGAAGCTTGAGCAATTTCTAGAGCCTCTTCCACTGACGATGCATTTTGAAGTTTGGCTTTGTCAACAGAGGGCTGGCTCCGTGCAAGTTTTGGAAGCAGTTGGAACTCCTGAAACGAATCAAGAAAGATCATTTAAAACCATCAGTCTCACATAGTAATATAATTTCCAGGCAACATAGGACACATGCGATCCAGTAATAAAATTTTAGATACCATAAGACAGAGACAATCATGCTTTCACTCAATGATAAAGATTATCGGTAAAGAACCGGTAATAAGAGAAAAATTAAGTGAAATCTTGCCTTTCTAGGTAGGGGACAAACTTATATTCATTTCTCTTCCAGAAAGGAAAGCACAGACAAACATTACAGACAATCTAAATGGGTAGAATATTTATAGCGTATTGTTCTTTGTGCAAAAGTTCAAAAAGACCAGTGAACTTCTAGGAAAGATAAAAGATGCTTGATGCACTTCTCATGCTTGCAATGGTGTTTCAGAAAGGGGAGAGAGGCAATGTGTTCTGGTGGAGATGCAAGTGTTTCAAGAGATGATTTGATGCCACTATGACGGAGCCTTTATATTATTATAGTATGATTTTATATATTGCTGGAGCTTAACATTAACTCAAAGCCGAGATATGATAGATAGTACAAGCGCTGTCTTTTGAGCTTTTGACATCTATGTAGTCTGCAGATAAACATATATATTTGTCTAAGGAGTAACAGAAACTAATTTATTTTTCCAGCACTCCTGGCACATGCATGACTTCTTCCCAAGATGAAGTATTTATATTGTGTACGATTATATGCGTACCCAAATTCCATATACAAGAAAAGATAAGTGACAAGTCCTGTTAGATGGTTTAAGTAGCATCATATTAAGGGAAAACATTGTTCACAAAATCCTAATGCATGCTAAGCTAAAAGCAGAGATAAACTCTTGTAGATGGAAGTAAGAAATATGGCTATGGTAGGAAACCATAGCTATTTCACACAGTACCACACAGAAAAATGTATTTAGTAGTAATATAAATAATCAACCGTGCATATGATACACATAGATGAGTTCACTTCCGACACAATTAGCTTAATTTCTCCTTGCTATAATATATTTTCATATATCTCATACTTTATAGTATATTATACACATTGATTTGAGAGGTACTTATTTTACGGTCAGATGAAAAATTGGATGACCTACTAAAACTAGAAAATTTTGGTGCAACACAAATAATCACTTTCCTGTAGATAAAAATAAACAAAAATAAACAGATGCTTCCTTGATAAGTCGCTTTTTTTCTCAGTTAGGGTGTTAGAGTGATGGTTTTAAAGGTCAGATGTGAGGAGCAAGGAAAACATTTAATTTTTAGACATTCATGCAACTTGAACATATATATGTACATAGACCATTACAGATAGTTGCTAAATTTGGCATGAGAACATCCTTGGAAGCGTGCATACCTCAGGACTCCCACTTTCAAGAAGAACCCCCTTCAGCTTACCTGCAAAGACATATGCTTATATCACTCTTCTTTTGCCTTGTATTTATTATTAGTATTACCTTTTTGAAATACATCTCTTTAAAAAGAAAGGAACAGGGAAGAAACATAACCTACACAACCAAACACATACAAAAAGAAGGAATAGAGTTCATACCAGAGTCAATCCAAAATGTTGCAACCTTTGGATCAAAATTCCCAACTTCAACGGCCTCCCCAACTGTCCATAAGATGGTATCATCAATACCAACTGTGGAACTGTTTATCCAAGTATTTGGACATTATCAAGAAAGCAACAAAAATATTCTTACCATTGTCACCAAAGAATTGCCACCATACTTTCCTAGAGCTTCCTTCATATTCGAAAACCCTTGAGTAGAAGTATGGTAAATAGTCATACCTACATTCAGGGAAAAATACATGATTTAGGAAGATTCAATGAAAATAAGCTTATCCTTGCTTCTGAACTGAACTTGGATTAACTCACGTGTGCGTGTGTGCAGTTAGCAATGATTTAACACAATGCTGCGCAGATTTACGAGCATGATCAACGTGCTCCACCCGTGCAATGCGGTTATATATCTGCACGGTTAGCATCGGTCAACTCATTACACAAAAACATAAAAAATGTATGAACTTAGTCAGAAGATCTAACCTTCAACGGAAATGCTGCAACATCTCCAATGGCAAAGATTCCAGGTATGCTTGTTCGGAACATGCCGTCCACCTGAATTTTAAATATTGAAGTGTAACCATTCAAGAATTAAGATCAAGCTCTTACCTTATGAAGGTATGTTAATAGAAAGAAGCACCATCAGGTTTCTCAGGTTTGCCCAGAAACAACACTAGAAGGATTGGATTCACAGAAGAGTTAATATCATTTGGCACAATTAAAAGATCCTCTTTAATCCTGGAACCAACTTCCTCTCTGGTATTACCACAGCCCGTCATTGTCAAGAGCCATAAGGGCTCTGATGATCAGGAGTAATATGCCATTTATAACCTTCTCACTTTTCAATTGGAAAACTGAATGACGTCTTTGGAAAAGGAAAATTTATTTTCCCACTTTCTTATCCTTTCTTGGATTAGCAGACGGAAACAGACAAATTCAAAGGATTTTCATGTGTGTATTTGCAACAAAACCATAACTCAAGTATGAGTTGGAGCAATTTGCCCTGAATGAATAAATTTAACTCGTGGAATGGAAACATAACTCACTACCTACCCTTGAATGTATTAGACTATGCCTACTTTCAGATGTAGTTAAGACTACTTGTAGACCATACAATTAATGTGCTTCACGGAAGCTTAGCTAAGCAGATCAAAGAAAATACAAGGAAATAATTCTGAATCTTAATAGAATCAACCATCTTGAGAGACATCCTGTCCAGAAATGATTAAATAGAGAACAAACTCTGAAGCACTTTTTTTTTGATTCGTTGATTCACCATTCCAACTTGTAGCATAGCATAATTTGGTGGAAGATCATAACCATTTTGCAATTAGGAGAGTGATTTAGCCATATAGTCTAACTAGATTTGGAAGGTCCCCAATTTGAAAAATCCTAACAGAGAGATAAATAGAGGGCTGACCTCTATTCCACCAACAGTGTTGTTTATGCCAACCATGTCAAATGGACTAACAGCAGGTTTTGCTCCAATACCAATAACAACCTGCAAATTCATAATGGATATGCAAATGACTTGAGCTTTCTAACTTCTTTATCTTTTTTTGAAACTGTAGCTTTTCAACTTCTTTATCACACTATCATATGAGGTATTCCAATTCTCGGTTATAAGAAGAACTTCAAAGAAAGTGAGAAATCGTTGTTTTACCGTGTCTGTCTCTATACTTGATCCATCTTCAAGCTTAACTGCAGCTACCCGGCCATCTGAACCAGATTCTAGATGTTTTATCTTAGCACCCTGGGCAAAGATCAGTGTCAGAAGCTTATCAAATAGGTTGAGCAAGGAGGTAGACTGACAACAGAACTAGAGAGGAAAGAGGAAGGAGAACCTTGACAAATTTGACACCATTGTCTTGGTAGAGTTGTTCATACTTTTGGGCAAGGGAAGGAGTGAACAATCTTGACAAGAGATGCTCTTCTGGAAAAATTATCTATGTTCCCAACAAAGTTAGTAAAAACAGGAGCGTAATGGTACCATATTCAAATGCAGGCAAGTTTTAAACCTCAGAATTAAGAAAAATCAAATGCTTTATTTGTAAGGTAATAAACTGGATAACATGCTTCAGCTATCTCTTGAAACATAGGACTCATCAATCCAAGAAAGGATCACGGAATTCTTTTGGCTTGTAAAAGAAAACATACATATTGGTACTTTACATGTTATTATTCCTTAGTTATCACCAACAGGTGTTGCTTATATGGCAATTTATCTACCAAATGTGCAACTTAGTTTTACAAATGAAATAGGCAAACATGGTTCTTGGATTCACATTTCTTATTAATTTTTCTCACAACAGCATTTCTTATTTAACAAAGTGAAAAAAGAAAAAACATTTAAGAAAACTCACAGTTGTATCAAGTTTCCAAGCTACAGCAGCTGCAGCAACTTCCATTCCAATATAGCCACCACCAACAACTACAAGCTTTTTTGCTTTCCCCTAAAATAAAACAATATAGATGGGGAATAATATCATGCATATAACTACAGAAGACCATCCATATACAAAAGTTATGTGATGTATCTTTAAAATTCAACAGACCAATTATAAGCATCGGAATGAGGGTGATCTTACCAGTGAGGATATTAGTGAATCAGCATCTGCCACATCACGAATATAGTGAACCCCAGGTAAATTTCCTCCAATTTTCTCAGGAAATCTGAAAGTAATTAAAACAAAATGATTGTGTGTTTGGCATTTTAATCAGGATTGGAGGGCATATCAGTTTATACAAATTAGACCAATAACATAATACAGTAAATGGAAAATATGATGCTCATTAAAGGAAAAGAAAAACTTATTCTGGTCCATCTTTTTTATTGAACCAAGGCACAAGTGGTCGAATGCAAATTCTAATCTTTTCATCTATCAAGAATTCCTATTGCAAAATAAATAACAGGTTTGGATCAGCAGTGCTCTAGTATAGCAAGCATGGTTACCTGGACGCTGTGCACCCGGTTGCAATAATAAGGGCACCATACTTGAGCAGCTTTCCTGAACTTGTTGTCAGGGTTTGCTTTTCTATATCAACTCCTGTTACCGGATCTTCATACAGCATCTAGAAAAACGTAAACATTTATCTTTAAATAGAGTTACTTGATAGTCAGAATGACTGATAAAGAAATGAAAGTAAGAACAAAATGTGATTGTGTTCCCTCTCAAACTGTCCTGGAATTCCTAACTGGTACATCTATTCTCAAATCTTCAATAGATTACCATGCTTTCATTTTAGTAAACCAAAGAACATAATAATTACATCACACTAGTACTAGTTGCACTGCAATAGATTAGACAAAAATGCATTACCTCTATCCCTTGTTCCTTGTACCAATCAGGAGTTTGCCTCTCACCACCAGAGCCAACACAAGTGTGAAAGCCCTAAAATTATACAGTTAAATGGTATTCCTCAAAAACATCCTGAACTTTTGGCATTAACAATAATAGAGAAGCTATAAAGTTTTGCAAATCTCACAAAAGATGTAGGTATTTTCAAACTTCAACATACACGCCAAATCATCCTAAAATGATTAGTTAAAGCTCACCGGTAAACGTGCCGGCTTTTTGTCCAGAGGAAACAAATACGCTTTGGTCAATGCTGGACGTTCATATGGTGCATATGGCTGCATTAGAACAAAATGGAACTTTTTATTTCAAATGAAAACAACTTAAGCTAGATAACAGATCCTAAACCGTTTCAAGCATCCAACCAATTAGCTTCTTATAAAGCTTCCACAATTCGAACAGCTCAAAGGGCAGAACGACCTAAAAGTGTTTCACTCAACATTTCAACTAATACTCGACAAAATATCAAAAACAACTATTACCTCTGTTTATTTATCTGTCTTAGTTCAATTTTCAGTCCATTTCAAAAAAAATCTCTCTTTCCTTTTTTGGCAACTCTATAATTCCAACTTTCAACGTGACATATTTAAGACAACAAAATTAAAGGACATTTCGGTACATTCTAATATCTCTGGTTTAAAACCACGAGATTTAAAAGTCTTTTTACTTGCTTAAACTATGTACGAAGTCAAACCAGACAAACAAATTAAAATAGATGGAGGAAGTACTACACTCTCATGTCAAAACTAGTTAAGTTTAACTCATAAATCCTCTATGTCCATTCCTATCCTTGGGTCTATTTCTTAATAATTTGTCCTCTAAGACAACTAAAGAGTTGAGATTCTCTAAATTTCACACTTATCTCTACACTAACATACAAATCCCATCCGCAAAATACAAATGCACTAAAAACTTAAAAACAACTCACGCCTAAAGTTCTAATCCCTCTGTCTCAATTTGTGTGGCACACTTTCCTTTTTAGTATATCACAAAAAGAATGTCACTTTTCTTATCTACAATTGAAAACAACTTAACCTTAAAATTCCCCTTTAACCTTAATGAAACGATTTACAGCCATACAAATGATCAAGAAGTATTTCAGACCAAATACTTCAAAAGTTAACTTTTTTTTTCCTTAAAATTTGTGTCAAGTCAGACGATGCAACATAAGTTGGGACAAAGTGAGTAATATTTTGCTACACAATTAGTCGGATATGAGATGCGATGCTCACAATGCTCAAACGGTGTCACATAAATTGGAAGGGAGTGTTGTACCTCTTTGGTGACAATGCATAGCTTTCCATTAGCTTGTCCATGCTCAACAAAAGTCCTAGCTGCATATCCAGCTGCATTTCCTCCTCCAACTACTACATACCTACAAAATCATCCACATTTCAAATTCACCAAAATTATTCACATTTAAAAAAAAAAAAAAAAGACATAAAAATCGAAATCAAACACGAGAGCATCAATTACTCCCTCCGTTCCAAAATAGTTGTTATGTTTCACTTATCTGTAGACAATTTGACTAACTTTCAAAGCTAAACTAGATTAGATTAATTTAACATTTTAAAGCTAAACTAGATTAGATTAATTTAACATTATAAAGTTAAACTAGATTAGATTAATTTGATATTTTAAACTTAAAATTTAAATATTCAAAAACTATATAGAAAGTATTATACGGCAAGTAAAAGTGAAAAACTCACTCTCGATTCTCATTAGCAAAAGAAGAAGCGGTAACGAAACATCTCCGGAAGCTTCTAGAAGGAATCGAACTCCTCGAAATCCGATTCAATGAAGCAGAATGAGGACACCAGAGTGAAAGTCCTTGCTTAAACGACATCGTATTAGGCATACTCCCCGCCATTATTCTCCGAACAGCAACTATTAATAAATCACAAAAATAAATAATCTCAAAATTTACTATTCAGAGAGAAAAAAATTGTAGTGACAAGCGTAGATGAAGTGATAACCTGAAGACATATATAAAAAGGTTGGTGCATAAAAGCTTCGCTAGTCAGAATCCGAGAAGTGATCTGAAACTAATAATAATAATATAAAATTGACATGTACTGTACTATTAGTGTTGATTAATTATTGGTGTTTGTTGTGGCTCTAGGAATGGCCGAAACGTCACGACGAAAAAATATCGTGATGGCTATTGACTCATACAGAAGGGACGTTTTTTATTATGGAAATTGTGTCAGTGTTTGAAGATGATAACGCAGATGCACGAAATGGCTGCGAGCTAAATTTGGAAGGTCAGCGGAATAGTGATAAGTAACACGAGATCACAAATTTAGTAGCCATTAATTATTTTTAGAAAATTATTTTACTTTAATAAAAAAATATTTAATTTTCATAAAAATAATAGTATTTAATCATGAGAATTTTAAATACAATTTAAAATTATATTAGAAAAAGTGAAATTTTTTAACTTCAACTTCTCTTATAAATTTTAAAAGCAATTCCAATTTAGATTAGTTGGGGATCCAATATGAGTATCGGGTGGAAAAAAAACCCCAAAAACACAATTCTATTACATAACCAACATGGGTTGTGTGCAGTGGTGGGACTGCTTCATCCTTGATTAGAGGTCTCGGATTCGAATCCTGCGTATAGAGAAAATTTTGTTGGGAGCGCTACCTCCTTAATGGGCCCTGCAACGCGCGATCCGGATTAGTCGGGGCTCCAATATGGTTACCAGACAATAATTCTAATTTATATTCATAGTCGAACATATCTCCGATTTCAATTTCAACTTCAACTCAACTCCAAAAATTATGATTTTCGTGATCAAGTGAGGCCTTAATTGTTGCATATAACAAAATTTGGTGTTTTGGAGGTCTAGTGCACTAGAGTACCTATTTTTTTTTCATGGTATTTCTTTTATAAATGTTCAGTATATGACAAAAATGTTCAATTAAAAATCTCGAGTTTGAGGTCGAATAATGGGAAAAATCATATTAGGAGTGTGGTTGCATGAACATGTATGTAATTTGTGAATTCAGATTAATCAAATGATTATTGTAAAAATTCTGAATTCGCCCCTGTCTAAAATGGGTCATGGAATGCGCGATATTGGATAAATTAGGTTTTAAAACGGATATTTACTATCGAATGAGAATTTTTGAAATGTATTTCAAGTGTTCATAAACTTGACGAGAATCAAAGGTCATATGTATTCTAAATTTTGACTATACAAATATGTATTAATAACGCAGATGCAAGAAATGGTTGCGAGCTAAGTTTGGAAGGTGATCGGAAAATCAGTAAAGTTATTATTAGACAAGCGCCATCAGGTCACGAATTTAGTTGTTGTATATGATAATCTTTTGTGTTTTGATTTTTTTTTTTTTAATTCTAATGTAAAGTGTGAGGTCTAGTGCACTAAATTACCCATTTTCTTATAGTATTTCTTTTATAAATTTTCAGTATATGATAAAAATGTACAATTAAAAATCTTGAATTTGAGCCTGGATAATGGGAAAAATCATATTAGGAGTGTGGTTGCATGAAAGATGTATGTAATTTGTGAATTCAGATTAGTCAAGTGAGTATTGCAATGTGCGATTTTGGATTAGTCAGACCCCTAAAAGTAGGTCATGCAATGCGCGATATTGAATAAAACTGAGTTTTAATACGGATATTGAATATCGAATAAGAAATTTTAAAAAGATAATGTATTTCAAAGATAACCAGAGAGATTTTTATAATTTTTCTTCATTCGTTTGGCATATTATAACAACTTAGAAAAACTTTTGGCAACAAAACGGTATAGGTACTAGTGTAAATTGAGGTAACATATTGAATGATATAAATAAGGATAATTTATGTGGATGTACACTTAGGTCGTAGGGGCGGAGCTACATATAAGGTAGGGGTTCATCCGTAAACCCTTCGATAGAAAATTATATTGTATATACATGATTAAAATTATTTTTTATGTATATATAGTAGATGTCGAACCCCCTTTGGTTAGTTCGTATATTTACTTGTGAGCCCCCTTGTGTCAATTCTGGCTCCGCCAGTGTTCGGTCATCGAGTTTACCAAACATGGGGTTAAACATACACTACATATACACTTGATTGTATATGTTACGAATAGTGTGTATATTATATGTATAATATGTAAATTTAGTATAAAGTATATAGGAAAGCTTACGCAAATATACATTTCGGCCATCTAATTTACCAACATGGTCGAAGTATATATACACCACCTATGCACATAGATTGTATATATATTTTGTAAACTAGATTACACAAAATTATTGAGCTTTAATTTTCGCTATAAATAATTCTTTCTTCGTATTGTTAATTAATAAGATTGCTTATCAAAATGTTTCAGTTGGTTCTTAAATAAATAATCAAAGTACCAAGTCAATCAAATTAAGCTCAACATGAACATGAACGAAAATAAATAGATCAACTTAACATCAATAATTGAACTAAAAAGAAACAACAATTCCTCATGACTTGAGTCTCCGATAATTCTAATTCGGGATAAAAAGATTCAATATGTCCATCTTTAATATTGTAAGCCCCCATATCTCTTCCATCACCGCATTCATAGTACCCATATGAATCGATCACACGAGTAAAATAGATATAATTAGGCTTAAATCCTACGGGGTAAATCTAAAAGAGTCAATACAAGTTGCTCCATTGCGACCCAAGAAAATTGATGATTTTCCCAAAGTGTTAATCTCGTTCCATTTAACTTTTTCAATTATTTTGACCTTTATTTTATAAAACATAAATATTAAATATAGTAGTACAAGGCAACTAGAATTCTAAAATTTATTTTACAGAGTTAGTTTAGGATTCTGTCTTACTCATCGAAAATAGGATTATTTCACCGTTCTTGTTTCGTCATTATAGTTTCTTCAATACCATTGAAGCGCAAATCACCAGCATCTATGAATGAAACAATTTAAAACTATCATCAACGAAACGAAATTCATGGTAGCTATTTCTTCGTTATTTTTTATATGGCAAAATGACTATATCTGTTTTATTATGTGATATTCTTACTTACATATTTATTATTTGGACCCTTAAACTCGTTAAAAAATAATATTTTAAATCCTATTTTAGTGTGTGTAACACACTTGCCTCCACATCAGCTGCAACGTCATTTAAATAGAGTATTAAATTCCACACCAGCTTCCACATAATTTAAAGTACTACATTAAATGCCACATAAGAAATTAAATATTTAAAAAATAAAAAAAAAAAACTAAATTGAGAATTCGAAAAAATTAAATTAAAATGGTGGGGGCTGAGACTTTCTTCACCGTCTCCACCACCACCACACACAGAGCACCATTGCAGGGGATCGCAGCCCCAAGTTGTTCCCATTGAATAAGAATAAATACACACACTCACACACTAAACGGAACACACACAACACACAGCAATCTACACACACCAAAATACTCCTCACATCCCCAAAACTCTTTTGACATTGATTATGCTGCGATTCATCGGAAAGTTCAGGTTCACCCCCACAATTACAGCCCACACTCACTTCAAAATATTGAGAAAAATCGAGTCTTGAATCACACCCACTTCAAAATATTGAGAAAAATCGAGTCTTGAATCACACCCACTTCAAATATTGAGAAAAATCGAGTCTTGAATTGGAGAAAAATTGAGTCTTGAATCACACCCACTTCAAAATCTTGAGAAAATTCAACACAAAAATCACTGAAATCAGACTCGCTCAAAATCATGTTGCAAAAAAATTTAAGACCACAGCCCAATGTTCATTAGAAATTGCATCCACCATCGCCTTAATGTTTTCTAATTTCTGAGAACTATCGCTGGAATTAGTGAACAATTCCTTTTGGTATTAATGCACCTCAACTAAGTGCTCTTCACAGATCCACACAAACAAATTAAGCGGAAAAGGGGAGAAATCGGAGAAGATGCAAAAAAAAATGAAGGCAGAGTAAAGAGAAATCAAGAAAGGAATTCAAAGAGGGAAGGGATTGAGAGAGAAAGCAAAGAAAAAAAGAGTGGGGTAGGGGTTGTAATGGTGAATGAAGAAAGAAGAAGGTTTTGGGTGGCGTGGGACTGAGGCTTTTTTATTTTTAAATTATTTTAATATAAAATTGATCAAAAAATATACTCACCGCACCTCACATGTGTGTAATCACGCACTTTATTCTAGTCAACTATTTTAATGTCACATAGATCCGGTCAACGGTCAAAAAATTTAAAATATTAATTTTTAGTGGATTCAAGGGTTAAGATGACAAACATGTAAATAGGAGACATTATAAAACGGACATAGTACAAGGTCCACTAAACTATTTTGTCTTTTTTATATTTCAGATTTTAAAAAGATGTGTGCAAGGAACATAGTTCGTCATCCTTCAATATACTTGATATACTACAGTTTGAAACTCTAAATATCAACTTAAGATGAATTGTTTTTAAGAAACTTATCATTTTGAATAATATAGTTTCAATTTTTAATCTAAATTTATTTTTGCGTATCTAACATCCATTAATTATATCTTGCAGGACAAATTAGGATTATATAACTTAAAAAGGGTAGTCCGGTGCACTAAAACTCCTGCTATGCACAGGATCTGAGGAAGGGCCCCACCACAAAATACATCCGAGCAAAATACAGAATACAGAAGATGTTGGAGCAAAATACAGAATACAGAAGATGTTGGAGCTTCACAGGAGGAATTTTGTAGTGCACATTGTGCCTAAGCCAAATTAGTGTTGTTTCGGGTACACAATCTGTATTATGTCAAAACAACTTCAACATAAGTTCAAGATTAAATTAAGAACACTTATGAAGTTTTTCAACACCTTCAACACAAGTTCAATATGAACTATCAAAGAAGTATGTTATTTTATTTTAAAGAAAAAAGATGAAGCAAAATAAGCCAAATCCTCCGTATTCACGGAGTGTCTTCCCGAGGTTGTGGAATTTTTCTTCCAGGATAAAATGGCTTCATAACTAGAATGTAGTGGTACCTCAAGCTTTCTGGTTTTCTTCAAACTCATTCAACGGGAGATGATCACACAGGGTTTTTAGAAGCAAGAGAAATGTTTTTTTCTATGCAGAAATTTTAATCCTAAGCCTGTGGAACAAATGCAGGTTTATATAGCCATGAAGTACCTCTTCGGAAAGGAGGCAATGGTTCATCGGAAAGGTGTATCAATAGTCATGTCTGTCCATTCCAAAACAACATGTCTTTTCTGAACAGCTGACCGAACAGTCACCCCTTTTTCGAAACAATATGTCTTTTCCTCGAAGGGTTGTGTCCCTCCATTTTCCATGCACACCAATTGAACCCAACAATTAAAACATTGGAATGGCATTAACTAACACATGCAACTTCATATCTAGGTCTCGAACCTGCAACCTTTTATTATAGATTTAAAAAGTAGTTATAACACGACAACAACCTTTTTTATTTTATTTTTTTAATTTGGTTTGAGTGATGCATTGTGGTTATTTCACTCAAAGGAATATAATGTTGAAAAAGAAGTACAACTAGAGGATCATTTTGGAGTATATATGCAAAAAGTCTTGCATCAGAATTACAATATGAATTTGGGACCAGCAATATGTTGCAATCACATAACCAAAGTTGGAACACCAAAGAATGAAATGAAATAATGAGATCCCTCCGCACTTAATCAAAGTGTAGGATTTACTTCCTACAAATGGAAGAAATTCTCTTAATGAGCTCCAGACGGCATGTTTCAGTTAGTTCTTAAATAAATAATCAAAGCAACCAAGTCAATCAAAATAAGTTCAATAAGAGCATGGACGAAAATAAATAGATCAACTTATAATAAACAAAAAGAAACAACAATTTTTCATGATTTGAGTCGTTGATTATAGGATGGTGTGCATGACCCAAGTTGGGTGGCTACCATAACCTAATCGTCTTCGAGTTTCAAAAGCGCAAAGATTCCATAGATCCATCTTTAATACTGTAAGCCCACATATATGCTGCATCACCACAACGTGTGTCCTCATCATAAATTTTATATATATCTCCATTACCACAACATGTGACCTCATTAGTATAATATATATGATTAGGCTTGAATCCTGTTATACACCTTGAGGTGTCAACACAAGTTGATTCATTGTTGTTCAACAAAATTGATGAATCTTTCAAAGTGTTAATCTCGGTCACTTTAGCATTGGTTACATCGATCGAGTTCATATACAGGAAATGCAGTGGTGTAATTCTCACCATTCCGCCAAACAACAATATGTGGTGCATAGGATATATCAACGAGGAATAGGTAACCTGCCTCGTCGCGGATGGCAGGGTTAAGCTTACCAAGTAACCGTAGCTCTACAATTGGTTCGCCAATAGATCAAACGCCCAGACATCGAAAGCATTATCAACTGCATAATATTTTCCCTTACAGCAAACCATCGTATCAAATTCCTTGTTGCTGCTGATGGTAGTCCAGCTGAAGTCTCCAGGTCGCCAAAAAGTTAACAAACCAAAAAGTTTAACCACTAGTGCATAATTAATTTGAAGTATCAGGACAGGCAGATAATATAGCATGATCTATCCAGTACCATTGTGCTTCTATAACTTCTTCAAGATCATGTAAAGAGCAAGTTGTATGCTTGTGCCAGAGAAAGGATGCAACAACTTCGCCGCCTCTGGTGTGGGGCTGATCAGCCACCCTTTCGATGATAAAAGCCGTCGTCTAACTTCCTGGAAGAATACGCTTTTAACTTTTCCATTGGAAAAAGAGTAAAATTCTCGATGATCATCGCCTGTAGAAGGCAGCATTATCAACGGAAATTTGGGTGAATTAATTGTCTCTGCAGCAGCTCGCCATCACTTTAACAATAATTTGATGATAGTAATTTAATTTAACTAACCGGTATCTATAACTAATTCAGACCATGAAAAAAAAAAATTTTCATAATAGAAAATAATTATCAACTAATTTTGTGGTGCATATTGTGCCTGAGCAAAATTAGGACTTTGGAAAACTTTTTTTCGGTGAAAAGGAGAACTCTTCTAGAAGAGTTTAGTTTTATGTAATGTCAGTATATAAAATATATACTTGACCTGCATAATTAAATATTTTGTACATTGTGTACAAAACTTAAGTTCTTTGAATAATTACTTACCCCAGCGAGTAATCAAAGTACAATGTTTGAGTTATATTACTCAACAAAAGGTTGAGGAAAACCTTAGCTTTTTCATGTTAGTATGTATTTTATTTTGCATGCAAATTTCAATGCTTCCGTGTGCACATACCCAACATTTCCTACTATATTAGATTCATTATTTTCAAACGTCCAAAAACATGACGAGAATCAAATTGTTGTGTGAATTCTAAAATTGACCATACCAAAAGATTCAGTTGGTTCATAAATAAATAATCAAAACAATCAAGTCAATCAAAATAAGCTCAATAAGAACATGAGCAAAAATAAATAGATGAATTTAACTTAATAGTGATGATTTGGGAGAAAAAAAACAGAATAATTCGTCATAATTTGAGTCCCTAATTATGTGATGGAGTGACCCAAGTTGGCAGGCTTGATGCTAATTTTAATTCTGGATACAAAGGTTCGATACATCCATTTTTGATGTTGTAAGCCCCCATGTCTCTTGCATGACCACAACCTCCATAGTATCCACGCGACCCAATCACACGTGTAAAATATATATAATTAGGCTTGACTCCTGCCATAAATCTGGAAGAGTCAATACAAATTGCTTCATCGCGGCCCCAGAAAATTGATGAATCTCCCAAAGTGTTAATCTCATTGAATTTTCCTTTGGTTTCATCAAGCTCATATATATTAAATTCGATGGTACGGTCACCATACCCAGGACCATCAGGGACATTCTGATAATAAAGAGATTGCGTCACAACGAGTAGTGCACCAGATATCTCGACTAGGTAAAACATTGCTGGGCTATAGTTTGAACGGTTAAGCTGATGAACAAGTAAGCGTGGCTCAACAATTGGTTCGGCAATATCAAACACCCAGACTTTGAGACCACGAGTGAGTACATAAAATTGTCCCTTAAAATAAACCACATTGCACAGACTTTCGTTCCTGAAGTTAATTTTAGTCCAATTGAGATCTCCAGGTCGCCAAAAGGACACCACACCCAAATAGTAACGAACCACCACCAATGCATAATCTGAAGTATCAGAAGGACTGGCAGATAAGATAACTTGGCTGATGTAGTGCTTCCCTATTCCTTTAATATTATAGTCGCCATGTGAAGTCAATAAGTCATGTAACGAGGGAAGTTGTATACTAGTGCGAGAGAAAGGATGCAACAAGTTCATCTCTCCCGTGCGCGACAGGGTACACAACCACCCTTTCGTTGGAAAAATCTCTAGCAGCCCTCTAGCTTCCGGGAGGAATACGCGTGAAACTTTTTTCTTGGAAAGAGAGTAAAATTCTCGATAATCATCACCTTTATCAGGCAGCATTAGCAATGGAACTTGGGGAGAATTAAGTGCGTCAAAATTATCCTTTGTGGCAGCAGTTCGCCATGAAGTACAAACAGCGCCAAAAGCAATGAAATCTTCCAACACTTTAACACGATTTGCAATCATAGCATTGAGATCGTTCGGCAATTCTGCCCATTTCACCATAGCTTAGAGGAAAAAAAAAGAGGAATATTGAAGGAAGATAGCAGGGTGGCGGGGTAGGGGGTTGATTGTAGCTAGGGCTACATGAAAAAAACAATTCGAGGGTATTTATAGAATTAATTTAGGAAAAAGTGTCAAATTTATTCATCTATTTTGAAAATTGACTAAATATAATAATTTTGGGGTCAAATTTACCTTATTATTTCAAAAAATTGTTTAAATATATCTTGCGTCATACTTTGTGATCAAATTTACCCTTCTTATTAAAAACTTCTTACAGGAAAATCTTTTTTTTTTTTGGTTTCCCATCCGATGCCCGCATTGGAGCCCCAACTAATCCGGATCGCGCGTTACAGGACCCATTAAGGTGGCAGCGCTTTCAACGGAGTTTTCTCCATACCCAGAATCGAACGCTCGACCTCTTTTAAGGATGGAGCAGCCCTATCCACCCATGTTGGTATTTTTCTTTTTTAAGGAAAATCTAATCAAAGTTTAATGACCAAGTTTTTAAAAAATAACACACACTAATTTAGCCCTCCCCAGATCCTATCCACAAAAAATACACAAACAAATTCACCCTCTCTCAGATCTTAAGGTTGAATTCTCTGAACGAAAAAAAAAATATATATCTTTCAAAATGGGGTGTTGGTAGGCACTTTGCAAATCAACAGAAAGTAAAACTGAAAAACGGAACTAGAGAAAATATCTATTACAAACCCCACTCCCCACTCCTATTCTGATTATTTAACTTTCAAAAGTTGATATGCTGTGCTCCTATTCTAATTAACTATCGTATCCCTCTTTAATATGAATTTGGGTACAGCAATATGTTTCACTTGGTTCATAAATAAATAATTAAAGCAACCCAAGTCAATCAAAATAAGTTCAATAGGAACACAGAACGAAAATGAGTAGATCAATTTAACTTAATAATGGTGATTTGGAAAAAAAACAACAAATAACTGCACTAAAAAGAAACAATAATTCTTCACGATTTGATTCGCCGATTATCTGATGGTGTGACCCAAGAAGTTGACAGGCGATTAGAACCTAATGATAATTCTAATTCTAATTCTGGGCACAAGGATTCAATACACCCATTTTTAATGTTGTAAGCCCCCATGTATCCATATGGTCCATAGACATTAGTAAAATATATATAAGTAGGCTTGATTCCTGCCGTAAATCTAGAGGAGTCAATACAAGTTGTTCCATTGCGGCCCAAGAAAATTGACGAATCTCCCAAAGTGTTAATCTCGTTCAATTTTCCTGTGATTTCATCAACCTCATATATATTAAATTCAATGGTACGGATGCTGTAATAATACCCATGACCGTCGTCAGAGGCCTTCCAATAATCTGATTGAGTCACAATGACTAGTGCACCAGATACCTCGACTAGGTAAAACTTCCGTGAGTTGTTGGAACGGCTAAGCTGATGAACAAGTAAGCGTGGCTTAACAATTGGTTCGGCAATATCAAACACCCAAACTTCGAGATCAAAAGTGAGTACATAAAATTGTCCCTTAAAATAAACCACATTGTAGAGATTATCATTCTTGAAGTTAATTTTGGTCCAGTTGAGATCTCCAGGTCGCCAAAAGGACATCATAGCAAAATGGTGACGAACCACCACCAATGCATAATCTGAAGTATCAGAAGGATTGGCAGATAAGATACCTTGGTCTATGTAGTGCTCCCTTATTTCCTTAATAGTATATTCGCTACGTGATGTCAACAAGCCATTTATTGAGGGAAGTGGTATATTGGTGCGAGAGAAAGGATGTAACAAGGTCATCTCTCCAGTGTGCGACAGGGTACAAAGCCACCCTTTGGTTGGAAAAATCTCTAACACCCCTCTTAATTCTGGGAGGAATACGCGTGAAACTCTTTTAGACCAGATAAACCCAGAAATCAAGAGGAACGAAGGAATTTTGGAAATTTTTAGACTGATCTGCCAAATCAATATACGAAAATTGATTCCGGCGATAGTATCACAGGTAAATCTGGATAGTGATCGGATTTCTCACAGATTCACTGTTCCAATCGGAGATCGACGATGTTCAGTCCATTTTTTTTATCTTTTTTCTCACTGTTTTAGCCCTCTTGGGCTCAATCGTGGCTTTCTTCTTCCCCCTTTTACGTCCGTGTGCTTTGTAGTGTTGTGTGAATATGATCTGTGAGTGTGTCTTGTGAGTGAAGGTCAGTGAGAATTGTGTGTGTTACAAAAGGAAGAAGAGAAGAGAGCACCAAGAATGACGTCTCTGGTTCACTCTTCTTTTTTCTGAAAATCTCTCTGCCTCTCACCTTACAACTCTCCCTCGATGCCCCATCTCCCTCAACAGATAAATGGAGAATTCTTTTTGCTTGAGGATTATTCTGTGGGCCCCCCTCTTTTGTTGTTTTCTTTTTCTATATAATCCAATTGCAAGAAAACTTGTAATCTAAGAAAGAAAGGTAGGGAGAGGGGGTCACGTGGGTAGGTGGGTGGATGAGGTGGTGAGGTAGTTTATTTTGATTGGGTAGGTTGTTAGGATGAGTTGTAAATGGGGTTAGGATAAGATAGAATTTGTTAGGGAGTTTGTTATTTTTGTATTTTTGTGGGGTATAATCACGTAGATGAGGATACACGGTAGGATAAAGTAAAAATGGGTAAAAGTGAATAAAATTAAACTTTAGGAGGATAAAATCACATGTCTACATCATGCCCCCTTTGGATGTAAACACATGGTGTTTTCATACAAAGCAGTAGACAACGAGACAAAATTTTATCCTGATCTTTATTCAAAAGCACAGAGCAAGAAGAAGGAGGCAAACCAGGTTTTGACTTAGGACATCCTACCTACCCAAGTATGAGGGAACCAAGTCACGAGTATTTCAAAGGACTGGAAAGAGAAGGACTATACCGAGTTGGAGAGTCGATTGAGGTTCCATCGAGGTTCCGGTCCGCGGCTCTGTTATTACATCAAAAATAAAAATTACAAGTTAAAACACAAATGAAATTACAAAATCCTATCTATGCAGCTTCTTTTGGACTCTTGACTTGAGTTTCATCACCCTATTCTTCAGGCGGGCTCCTGACTTTCTATTTCCTTAACTTGTTGCTTGCCTTTCAATTTCTTCACCCTGTTCTCCAGGCGGGTTCCTGACTTGCTATTTCATCAACTTGTTTCCATGCTTTCAACTTCTTCACCCTGTTCTGCAGGCGGACTCCTGACTTGCTATTTTTCAATCTGTTTAACTTTCAATTTCTTCACCTTGTTGCTTGGTTTTCCATTTATTTGCCCTGTGCTTCGGGCAGGCTCCTGAAATCACATCAAAACTAAAAAGAAAATTATCTCAAACAAATATTATTATAAAGAGGTTTTATTTGCCAGAAAAGTAAAATTTCAAAAACAGAAATTGAATTTTTGCCCCAGTTTATCTTCAGAAGACTTTTGGAAAAGTCACATCATACCTACTTGCATGTTGCAATGATGAATCAAGACTCTGACTAAGAAATGCATCTCTTAAGAGTAGAATTAAATAACCAGGACTAGGAAGTGCATCTCTGTAACACCTCGTATTCAAGTACGTGTATTGGCGTATTCAAGTACGTGTATTGGTCTTATTTATATGAAATTAATTTTTTATTTTATTTATACCAGAATTTTCCCGTCGATGGTTCCATGCGAAGGTTATTGAATAAGCTTTCCAACGATATAAAGATTTCCAAAAACGGATAGGTTTTGTATATAATCGAGCACGTTCAAAACTATAAAACGGTGGCCGGGATATTTGGGAATAGTAAATGTGCAGGAAAATTTCCTGCACACAAACTACTGAGGCCAGCCGAATTTTTGGGTCAACTTCGAACGATCATAACTCCCTTAATATAACGAACTGGGAGAGCTTCAACCTATGAAAAGAAAGATCTTTGAGTCTTCTTTCTAATGCAATTGGTTTCATCCAAATCCAACGTCTAAGTAAGGAGTTATACTCGTTTTACCTCAGCCTATCAAAACAGATTTTTAGGGTCAACTTCAAACGACCATAACTCCTTGTACAGGACGAAATAGGTGGCCTACTTTATATGAAATGAAAGCCCTTTGAATTATCCTTCCAAAGATACCAATTTCACCCAAATACGATATCGGAGCAAAGAGTTATGGTCGATCTACTTTAGCTTATCAAAACAGTCCACCAAAGGACAGATTTGACATTAATTAAATTTTAAAGGCATTTTGGTCATTTCCTATTATATTATGGATGGGAATATGTGTATATATACATGTATATGAGTTCAAAAACTCATTTTCATCATCAATCATTGAGAAATAACAAACCCTAGCCAAATTTGACCTTTAAATTACTTTTGATTCA
>NC_061111.1:2990966-3002762 GCF_002878395.1 Capsicum annuum
CACTTGTTTCTGATTTCTATTGAGCTCCTATATCATATGTGATTATCTACAGCTTTACATACTCAATACATATTTCGTACTGACGTCCCCCATGGGGGACCTGCATTTCATGCTGCAGGTACAGGTACCTCAGCTCATACACCGCACAAGTAGGAGCCAGGATATCCAGCTGCTTTTGGTGAGCTCCAGTTTGCTTCGGGGTTTTCCGTGTCATATCCAGTCACTTTTGGTATTGTATAAAAGTTAGTTATATGGCGGGGTGTGTCCCGACCTTAGTTAAACTCCGTGTATTGTCTAGAGGCTTTGTAGATCTAATGTACAGTCAAGGTGGTGTTTTGTTAATAGACGTGATGGCTCCAACGGCCAAGTATTGTATATACATATATACGTGTACTCGAGCTTATACAGGTGATTATTTCCTTTTATATGCGACATGATACTGTCCGAATTTCGGGTTGTCATAGAGGTATGCATGGGAAGTATAAGGTTATGAGCTGGTTCTCCCGGGCCTCCTCGGTTACGGGTGCCAGTCCGCCCCAATAGGATTTGAGGCGTGACAATCTCCTAAGAATTAAAGTGAGGGATTCTAACTAGAAAGTGCATTTTCTAGAGATACAAGTTTAAGCTAAAAAGTGTGCCACCTGACAAATAAAAACTAGCAAGGAAGTGTGTCTCCTTAGGGTTAAGTGCGGTAACTCGACTAGAAAGTGCATCTTCTAGGAATCAAGACTTAAGTTAGGAAGTGCATCACCTAAAAAGCAAAATTCGAATTACCCAATCAAGGAAGTGCATCTCCTTACCAATGTTGCTTGAATTATCAAAACAAGGAAGTGCATTTCCTTACCAATGCCACTTGAATTACCAAAACAAGGAAGTGTGTCTCCTTACCAATGCCGCTTGAATTACTCAACTAAGGAAGTGCATCTCCTCACAAATATCTCTTGAATTACTCAAATAAGGAAGGGCGTCTCCTTACAAATGTTTCTTAAATTGCCCAAACCAGGAAGTGCGTCTCCTTACAAATGTTGCTTGAATTACCCCAAATAAGGAAGTGTGTCTCCTTATCAAATATCGCTTGAATTACCCAAACAAGGAAGTGCATCTCCTTACAAATACCGTTTGAATTACCAAACAAGAAAGTACGTATCCTTACCAATACCGCTTGAATTACCAAAACAAGAAAGTGCGTCTCCTTTGGAAGTGCGTCTCCTCATGATAGTGTTTGAATTACCAAAATTAGAAAGTGTGTCTCCTTACAAATGTTTCTCGAATTGCCCAAACCAGGAAGTGCATCTCCTTACAAATGTTACTCGAATTTCCCAAACAAGAAAGTGATTCTCCTTACCAACATCGCTTGAATTACCAAAACAAGGAAGTGTGTCTCCTAATGAATGTCTCTTGAATTGCTCAAATAAGAAAGTGCATCTCCTTACAAATGTTGTTTGAATTACCCAACCTAGGAAGTGTGTCTCCTTACAAGGAAGTGTGTCTCCTAGAAATCTTGAATTATGAGTTTTACCATGGCTTTGAATACCAAATATGTGCAGAAATATTATCTCCTTCATTTGTGGAAGTGCGGTATTGCAAATTTCGATGTTTAGGCTTTGAAATTCTTGATTCGAAGGTAACATGTGTTCTTGTTTCATACAAAGAAAACTTGTTAGTTTAAAAACATGGTGGTTGGTTTGCGGCTTTGCTTTCGTGGAAATCGTTCTGGCCCCAGTCATATTTAATCTTGCTTTCAACCATTAGTATGTGTCACTGGATTGCTGTATCATTGTCCCAAATTCAGATTATTAAGAGTGACTCTGAAACAAATATAGTATCCCTACGTTGTCATGCTTCTCAGATAAACCCTTTGAACCTTTGTATTTCCATGAGTTCCTAGACTTGTCGGTTGACAAAACTTTCTGCATGCCTTGTTTTGGCTCACAATCATGTCTTTAGCATGTGCTGGCCCTTTTGTCTTGCTTTGTGCAATTGAAGAAGCTGGTAGCCAGTTTTGAAATCTTTTCTCACTTATTTTGAAACAAACTTGACTCAAAGACAAGAGAAAAATGACAATGACTTTTATTTGGACAATTGCCTCAAGAAAACAAAATAAAAATAAAGAGAAGAAAGAAAATACAACGAGTGTCCCCATTTGAAACAAAGAAATGAAAAAATTTTCTAGACATGACAGTCAACTCTAATGATTATGCCATGCATTTTGGATTAAGCTACCTGATCTTTCCATCCAAACTTTCAACCAATTGTTGTTGAGTTAATGGCCTTGAAACTGAGTTGCTCTCTTAGGCCAATTGTATTCAGACCTCATTCGGCTAGTGACGCCTTGAAGGTTCTTTTCCTCAGCTCGTCGTTGCTCTATGGTGATTGTGAGGGTTTTTCACCATTGAGACTCTTTTATTTTCATCTCTCTCAACTCACAGTTGTCTTATGGTGCCCGTGAGGGTTTTCACCGATAAGATTCTCATATATTTATCTCTCAACTTATCATTGCCTTATGGTGCCTTGAGGGTTTTCACCAATAAGACTCTCATTTTTATTTCTCTCTTGATTCAAAGACAGAGGAAGACAAGTAGTTCCCAAATACATCATCATATCCCTTACATGCTTTGCCTTAACATCCTCAAAGATTGATCTGAAGGTCTTTCTTTGGTTGTTACTTGGCTTTTGGATAGGGTTAGAAAGAAAGGATGGCATGAGACCCAAACGACACTTGAAGTGGGTTAGGACTTACAACTTTTGGAATCGACTCAAACAATGAGGATTAACTCATGCCCCAGTTTCTTTTGACTGGGTGATTCTAAATTGTTTATTTGGTTGGACCGAGCCCTTAGTAGGGCAACCTACGTATCTCACCCCCGAGAGAAGAGAATTAGGTCACGCGTAGTTCTGGCAGCTTGTTCTTTCACTTGATTCTAATTTTTTCTTTTGTTGACTCTTTTCTCTTTGGATTTTTCTGACTCTATTTGTCTTGACACTTTTTTCCTTTTTGGACATATTTTCTTTTTCTTCTTTTTTTTTTGAACTTTTTCTGAATCTATTGTTTTGCTCGACACTTTTCTTTTGAGCTTTGCTGACTATATTGATTCCAAAAGAGGGGTATGAAATAAAATAGGACTGAAGCTCAAATGGGGTAAACAAAGGATGACATGATGTTTGGATAGCAGAATGAAATGCCTTCGTCATATCAATCCTTGAAAATGCAAGTACATATCATGTAATATGAAAGTGAGAGATGAAAATCATTTGCGACATCTTTTTAAGCAGATTGAGTCAATGAGTCACTACTTCTTCTGCAAACTCCGCCTTTGTTGTACATTCCTCATATCGAATGACTCATGCTTTCGTGGAGCTGCTCATCTTCTTGTTTCTCTTGATATAGGGATCACACGTCCACTATTTGACCTAATTGGGACTTTCTTTTCGATCGATGACCAAGTTGTCCTTGTGATTCTCAAAATAATTGCCTTAACTTGTCACCAAATATCTCAGAACTCTATCTATTTTCTCATATGCTCTCTTTTTCTAACTTTAACCCTCTGATTCAATGTTCATGCTTAAACTGGATTTTAAGATTTGGCAAAATTTCACTAGCATGTTATATCACTAGAGTCACACAAAATGTACTATGTAAAGAAAACAAACAAACAACACATTTAAAACACAAAGGAAAATGAGACACTTTATTTAGTCGAAACAAAAGATAGAAGGGTTTGAACATAAACAACAAAAGGACAAAACAAGACAGATCCCGAACTACAACCTTGAAATAATTCGAAGAATAGAAAATAAAACAAAACAAGCTACCAAACCCCTTCCTAGTAAGGAGAGGGGTGACTTCTCAATTGCTCAGCCTGACATCTTAGCCACTGGTTTGCATATCAGCATGAGTAGAGCTTTCCTCACTGTCAATGTTTTGCACCATGATTGATTTATCTTGAATCATCTTTTCAGTTTCTCTTTTCAAAGAACGACAATCTTCAATACTGTGACCCTGAACATCAAAATGATATGTACATCGTACATTAGGATCAAAACTTCTTGAATGTGGGTCAGGATTATACCTAAGGAGAGGAGTGATCATGCCCTACTGTACCAATCTCTGGAATAAACTTGCATACGACTCTCCAATAGGTGTGAAGCTATCTATCAACTTCTGTCTCATTTTATTATTTGGCTTAAATTGAAAACCAGGCCTAGAAGGGCTTCGGTATGTATGTGGAGTTAGAGGATAACTCGGCAGAGTTGGCGCGCGCCAGTGTGGGTAAGATGGGGGTTGAACATATGGTTGCGCATTATACACTTGATATGGAGATGGGGGAATGGAATATAATGGATTTTGGGAAGGATTCTGTGGAACTTGGCCATAAACTTGGGTTTAAGCCCGTGGGTAACGATGGTATGGTCCTCTTGCCCGTGCCTATTGTCCAACTATAATAGCAGATGCATCTTCCTCATTCTTCTTTCCTCCAACACTTTCCGAACCTTTTTGAATTGCTTGAGTAGTCGCTTTCAATGTTGCAAAACTCACAATGTGACCAGGCTTAATTCCATTTTCTATCATCTCTCCCATTTTGAGGACCTCAATAAATGGCTTGCTTAATGCAGGTAACAAGTGTTGATAATATGTTTCATCTTGCGCTTGAATAAATACCTCCACTATCTTGCTTTCTTTCATTGGCGGTTTTACTCTAGCAGCTTGTTCGCGCCATCTGATCGCATACTCCCTGAAACTCTCAGTATTCTTCTTTTTTATACCAGATAGGGATTTTTTATCAAGTATCATCTCCACATTGTATTGAAATTGTTGCACAAATCCATTAGCTAGTTCATCCCAACTAATCCACTTGTCAATGTCTTGATCAACAAACCATTCCGAAGCTAGGCCTGAAAGACTCTCCCCGAAATAAGTCATGAGTAGTTCTTCCTTCCCTCCAGTGCCTCTTAGCTGGTTGCAATAGCGTCTCAAATATGCTACAGGATCGCCATGTCCATCATACTTCTCAAACTTCGGCATTTTAAAATCAAAAGGAAGATATACACCTGGAAACATGCACAGATCTTTATATGAGATACTTTTGTACACCCAAGTCCTTGCAAGTTTTTCATAGTCAGTTCCAAACTTCTCAATTTTTCGGCCATTTTCTCTTGTTCTTCTGTCATAACAGGTTTCTCAATATTTGGAAAAAATTCAGGCAGTTGAGGGCAGTCGTAAGGACCAGTCAACTTAAATGTGGGCTCAGGAGCGTAATGCTGATCACTAAAAATATTCAATACAGGGTCGCTTGTAGAGTAAGGAATCACAACCGTTGGATTGACATTAAAAGCAGGAGCTTCAGACGGGAGTAGGACTGCAACAGCATGAATAGCAGGCGAAGCCGAGCATGTGGTAATTTTGTATTGAGGAGTGAGGAAATGAATATTGGAAGTGTTTGGATACTGTTGCCCCCGAGTAGGTCCTGATGCATGTTGTGGCGTGTCGACCAAAATAGGAAATTGTGCATGTGACACTGGAGGCAAACTAGAAAGATATTCCAGATTATCTGCGGGAAATGGAGGAGACGGCAACCTATTAGCCCAAGCTTGATGCATTTCTATCATTTGCTGCCTCAATTTTTCAATCTCTTCATTAGCTCCTACATTCTCATTCCCCAAACTCCCTATCTGATTAGTGACAACAAACTCGATATCCTTATTGGCCATAACTTTCTCTGTGACTTGGAGCAATATGGAGGACCAGCCAAAATGCCACAAACCAACCACCTTAAACTAACTGGACAAGAGATAGCAAATGTGTTAGAGTTCAACGATTTTTCAAAACCTCTTCTTTTTTTTTTCTTGAAAAAAATCACCAAACCCTAGAAGGGCGCCTACGTATATCACCCCCAAAAGGGGAGAATCAGGTGTGCGTAGTTCGTGAAGTTTTGCCAAAATGGCCAATTAAACTCTTTTTTCTTTCTTGAAACAAAGTGTCAAAAGAATTGAGGAAAATCTTTTTGCATTTTTTTTAGGTTTAAATCTCTATACAAAATGAAACCTGTGATTACCAAAGAAAAATCTTTTTGAATTTTCGATTTTTGAATTTCATGTGAAAATGAAACTTGAACCTATTAAAGGAAAATCTTTTTGTAGTTTTCTTTTAAAGACGTATATGAAACGCCTACTCTAAATGGAGAGTGAAGAAATATTTTTTAATTTTTCAAATAAGATCCCCGAACCAACAAGAGGCTGTCTACGTATCTCACTCCCGAAAGAGGAGAATCAGGGGTGCATAGTTCGTCCAAATTGGACAATTAATGATTAACTAGTAGATTGACCCTAGTTAAGAGACACAACCAAAGACAAAGAAATAAAATCTTTTTTTGAATTTTTAATTAGATACTTCAACTAAAAGTGACGCCAACAATTACGAAGGAAAATTTTTTTGGCATTTTCACTATATAAGAATGTACAAAACTCCTATTGAAAGGAAAAAATATTTTTGGAGATTTCGAATTATGAATGCTTACTAAAGAAATAAAAGGAAATTTTTTTAACATTTTTGATTTTTTGGGAAATGAGTGCAAAAAGTAAAAAAATATTTTTTTTTAATTTTTAAATTGTGAAAAACAAAAGCTATAAAGAATCCTAAAAACTACCAAATCTTTTTTTTTCTTCACTCTTTTTTTCTTCTTTTCTTTTTTTCAACAATTTCTTGCCAACACACTTTGCTTCTAGCTAATATTTTTGCCCAAACCAGCCGGTCAAATAACCTCGTTACCCTCAAAGATGCAACATTTAGCACGTAGGGATGCCTTAGAGGTGAGTCTCCTACAAAGGGCCAAGTGGGCCCTGCTAGGTCTTCAATATGATACACATAAGCATGACCTAAAAGCTGGCCTACGTTGGGGTTCACTAACAAGGCTGTTCGGGGGAGCGTATGATCAATAGTGGCTGCTTTGCTTTCCACCTACTCCATAACACCGATGGCTCCCCCCCTAAAATAAGGGTGACTCAACTAGAGGTCGTGTACAACACGTGTACTACGGACTTGTTGCAGAAAGAAGGTCTGGGATAGACACATGATGCCAGATATAAAAGCGGTAACACATAGGATAAATATTGTACACAAAGAGCACGAAAATATTCCACAATGATAAAACAATAACACAAAACAACACAAACAAAATATTTATACACCTATAGTGTCAAACAAAGCCGATACAACTCCAAAATAAGCTCGAATTCTGAACAAGTCCCCAGCAGAGTCGCCAGAGCTGTCACACCCTTTTTTCGTACTCCAAAAGATTCGTTTTAAGGTTCGAAAGGGCTTTTATATCAAAGTGATAAAAATAAAAATTTGTTCCGAAAAAGAATTATGTTTCAAAACTCAGAGTCGCCACTTGGCATAATCCAGTGTGCCAAGTCACCTTTGGACAATCCTTTTCAAAACGGTTGGACTCATTAAAACTGGTTTGCGAACAGGAATTCTGGCTAAAGAATTCTGTTGACCGAGGGGAAGCTGTTAGGCACCCCTCGATCCCGTGGTTCGACCACGATCGCTTCATGGAGTGTATTAACTATTTTGGCATTACAAATGTATAAACCACACAAAAAACACATAAAACAACCAATCAAACACACGAAACAAAACAAATCCAAAATATAGTGTTCAGTCCAATTATACAGTCCCGAATAATGAGAAATGCGAAAATATAAACCTATTCTATTCTAAACCATTCCTACACTACTCCTGAACTAAACTCCACCCGAGGTTTTGGGCCTTGACCGTGCACCGTCTTCAAATACAAAGTACTCTGGGGCATTCCCTGGTGAACAAACATAAACCTCGGGGCATTCCCCGGTCAAATGATACATTTGATCCAAAAGTGAACAAACCAAGCCATTCAACGCGGATTTCAAGCATTCAATATTCCACGAGTCCTAAATTGCTTACCTGAGCCTAAACTTTGCCTATCCGTTTTAATGTATCATAATTCTATCACGTTCCAACAACATTTATGCGTATTTCGAATTTAACAAAAATTACAATAAACCGAAATTGATCCGTATTCAACCATTTTTATCAATTCCTTAATTCCGTCCCAAGTCCCCTCTTAATCAATTATTAGCACGTGATTCGATTATTGAATCACTTTTCAAAATTCGAGATCAACATCAACCAATACACAACAAGAATTCAAACGTTTAAGCACACAAATCATCTGTATCCACAATAACGATCAACCAAACACAATATTCAATTCGATGCACCGAATACCATAAAAATTAAAATAAAAGAGAAAGAGAATAGAGTTGGACCTCAAGACGGAGCTTTCAAAATCAATGTTATTTGAATAAAGAGAGTCTACGTCTGAAAACCTAGAACACAACCTCCGAAGATGAACTCCCGACTTCGGTTTCACCCTTTCGTACTGTTTTCATTCCAACCCGAACCAAAAAAAAATAAGCAGCCGAACAGGAAATCTACGAAGACCCCAAACCAGAATTTGTAAGAGAAACAAAAAAAAAAAACATACGGCCGGAGCTCCGACGAGCTCAGAAGGCGGCGAGAATCGTAGGCGCAGATTTGATTTCGGCGAATCTCGAAGATTTCGACCGGATAAACCCAGAAATCAAGAGGAACGAAGGGATTTTGGGAATTTTTAGACTGATCGGCCAAATCAATATACGAAAATTGATTCCGGCGATAGTATCACCGGTAAATCTCGATGATGACCGGATTTCTCATAGATTCACTGTTCCAATCGGAGATCGACGATGTTCAGTCCATTTTTTTAATCCTTTTTCTCACTGTTTTGGCCCTCTTGAGCTCACTCGCGGCTTTCTTCTTCCCCTTTTTACGTCTGTGTGCTTTGTAGTGTTGTGTGAATATGATCTGTGAGTGTGTCTTATGAGTGAAGGTGAGTGAGAATTGTGTGTGTTGCAAAAGGAAGAAAGAAGAGAGCACGAAGAATGGCGTCTCTGGTTCACTCTTTTTTTTTTTTCTGAAAATCTCTCTGCCTCTCACCTTACAGCTCACCCTCGATGCCCCATCTCCCTCAACGGATAAATGGAGAATTCTTTTTGCTTGAGGATTATTCTGTGGGGCCCCCTCTTTTGTTGTTTTCTTTTTCTATATAATCCAATTGCAAGAAAACTTGTAAACTAAGAAAGAAAGGTAGGGAGAAGGGTCACGTGGGTAGGTGGGTGGATGAGGTGGTGAGGTAGTTTATTTTAATTGGGTAGGTTGTTAAAATGAGTTGTAAATGGGGTTAGGATAGGATAGAATTTGTTAGGAAATTTGTTATTTTTGTATTTTTATGGGGGTATAATCACGTAGATGAGGGTACACAGTAGGATAAAGTAAAAATGGATAAAAGTGAATAAAATTAAACTTTAAGAGGACAAAATCACGTGTCTACAAGGACCAGCGCCAAACCCAATTTTATTTGGATTCAAATATAGTATTAATTCCGGTAATGAACATAACTCAAGAAAAAATTTCTGGGTGATTTAAAGGATGAATGGTATCATTAATATGGCTGGTTAGGCCCAAGATAAGATTTATTTACCTACACCTCTTACCAATAAATCTAAAAATATATATTAGATTATACTTAGTAATTTAGTTTAACTGATTGACATCTGGAATTTTGATAAGGAGAATTAAATAAAATCTTAAGGAAGAATTTGAAATTCAATTAAAAAAGTCAACATTAAGAGATGTACAAAAACTTTAAAAGACAAAAAAAAAAAAAAAATGGGAGTGCGGAGTAATTCGTAATGTATTATAATAAGATTAATTTAGGCAAAAACAAGTTACTTCCATAACACAAAATATTATTAACTAATTGTGTGTTGCATATTTTGGTTGAGCCAAATTAGGACTTTTGGAAAGCCTTTTCTTGGTGAAAAAGAAAACACTCCACGTTGATCATTATCACATGATAATGCATTGCACTGCTAAAATGATTTAGGTCTATTTGAAAAGTCACCTGTTAATTGAAATTAGTGTAATTATTAGCATAGTAATTATTAACCTAATAATTATGATAATATATTTATTTGTGTCAATGTAATTATAGTGCTTTATTCATTTTTTGTTATTTCTTTCTTTTATTTCACCGAGGCGTAGTTGCTATTTCACCTCAAGGTGTGTTGAAGAAAAGTACCAATAGAGGAATCATTGTAGAGTATGGCTGCATTAGAATTTCATGTCAATTCATTTGCATTGACATTAATTAGTTAAGATCGGCTATAAGAATTTCTTTTAATAGATCGGCTATTTGAATTCCTTTTTTGTATAGATTCGGTTATATTTAAGTTCATTTAGAAAATAATTAAATAAAATATCTTTAGATTGGCCATGAATGTTTTGTTTATAATCATTAGTTTACCATTGAAAGTGAAAAGAATGACGTCTTTTCATCTTTGATTAAAGTGTTGAGTTTACTTTGGTAAAAATAAACGAATTCTTTTTTAGGCTGTAAGTAATAAGAATTCGATATACCTGTAGTGAGTTTGTTTGCAAATCGCAATCGAAAGCCCACCAAAGAGTGTGGGGGTGGTTGTGTTAGACATTAACATGATAGTATATAAATATTAATAGGATCAAAGGGCATACATGTTTTGAGTTATGATCGATTGCAGAACGGATTACTTTTTTCTCTTTATTACCCTTATCATTAAATCGATTTTAATGGGACAACGATCCCACACTCTCATATGTCTCTGGATGATTCTCCAAAAGAGTCAAAAAATGTCTTATATACGGTTAGAGAGGAGACCTAGTTACAATTATTAAAACCTTAATGGGTCCATCAATTATGGACCCATTAGGTTAAAAGCTAACACTTACCGCTTCACCAAACCCGCCAAACACATAAAATGCACTGCCTAATATTCAATTATCACACTTATAATTGAGACTATGTTACGGACTATCATACAAATCCAAAATTTCGAAATAGGTAAAATATGAAGAAAATATTTTAAATAATGTCAGCCCTTTTTTTCCAATAGGTTGACCGTACTTAACCACAAAACTCAAACTCTAGTTGTGAGAAAAAAATAGAAGTCTTATCTCCTTAATGGGTCTTATCTTACATAAATTCAAATTAATCAAGTCAATCAGCCAGTAAATTTCTAATATCGAAAATAGAAAGAGGAGCTCAATAGACCCATCTAATGCAAAACCAAACAATCTACTATTCATTTCTCTTTACATAATAAAAAAAAAATAAAAACTTGAATTATACTGTTAATATCACAAATTTAGTCGGCATTTTTGCATAACAGACATTTTAAAAACAGAAAACAATAACAAAACAAACTAGTCCTTAATCTTGGAAATCTTATTTAAAAGAAGACATCATCCCAGTGCACTAAAGCTTCCGCGCGCTAAACCCGAGGTCTGAAAAAGGATCAGACCACAAATGATAGGAAAGTGTGACCGAGAGGTTAAGGGTTTAAGCCTTGAAAACAGCCTCTGACAGAAATGCAAGATAAGGTTGCGTATAATACACCCTTGTGGTGGAACCCTCCCTGAACACCGCGCATAGCAGTGCTCTAGTGCACCGAGTTTCCCTTTGATCAAGTACATCAAGAACTTCAGCTCTCCTCCTCACAATCCTGTGAAACACTTCAATGAATAATATTTTCTTCCTATATTGACAAGGATTTGGAATAAGAAGACCAGCGACAAAAACAATTTCATTTGAAAACAAATATAGTAACCAACTAGTTTCACCTACACACTGAATTAAGTTCTGCTGTAGATGGTGCAACATTAAAGTTGACAAGTAGTCC
>NC_061111.1:3005762-3015534 GCF_002878395.1 Capsicum annuum
GAGATCAAAAGTGAGTACATAAAATTGTCCCGTACAACAAACCACATCGTAGAGAGTATCGTTCTTGAAGTTAATTTTAGTCCAGTTGAGATCTCCATGTCGCCAAAAGGACATCTTAGCAAAAAAGTAGTGAACCACCACCAATGCATAATCTGAAGTATCAGAAGGACTGACAAATAAGATAACTTAGTTTATTAGTGCTTCCAGTGGCGGAGGCAGGATTACTACTAAGGGGGTTCAAAAATTTAAAAAGTGAACATACGAACGAGCCGAAGGGGGGTTCAACCTCTACTATATGTACAAAAAAATTTATATTAACCATGTCTAAATAGTATAATTTTTCACCGAAGGAAGTTCGGATGAACCTCCTAAACCAAAGGTGGCTCCGCCCCTGAGTGCTCCCCTATTTCTTTAATGGTACATTCGTCATGTGAAGTCAATAAGTCATTTACTGAGGGAAGTTGTATACTAGTGTGAGAGAGAGGATGCAACAAGTTCATCTCTCTAGTGTATGACAAGACAGGGTACATAACCACCCTTTCGTTGGAAAAATCTGTAGCAGCCCTATTACTTCTGGGAGGAATACGCGTTAAACTTTTTTCTTGGAAAGAGAGTAAAATTCTCGATAATCACTTCCTTTACCAGGCAGTTGCAGCATTAGCAACGGAACTTGGGGTGAATTAAACGCGTCAAAATTTTCCTTTGTGGCAACAGTTCGCCATGAAGTACAAACAGCACCAAAAGCAATGAAATCTTTCAACACTTCCACACACTTTGCTATCATAGCGATGAGATCGTCCAGCAGTTCTGCCCATTCCCCCCATGGCTTAGATTTAAAAAAAGAAGAGAGGAACGTAAGGAAGAATAGCCAAGGGGAAACTGATTGTAGCAATGTCTTACATGAAAGAAAACAATTCTAGAGTATTTATAGAATTAGTTAACAACTAACATGTATAATATATATATGTGTTTCTATATTGACAAGGATTTGGAATAAGAGGACCAGCGACAAACCCAATTTCATTTGTATTCAAATATAGTTATAACTAGTTCACCTACACTTTTTAACTAATCACTTTAAATTCAGCTGTAGATGGTGCAACATTAAAGTTCACAAGTAGTCCAAGAAGCAGAAAAATTAACCATAAAAGAGATCATATCCCATTTTATTATAATAGCACCAGAGATGAAGCTGGTATAATATCAAACGAAGCAAAAGCTTGACAGACCGACTTAGATAGCAGACCTTTCATAATTTTTAAATTATCACACCAAGTCTAGAACATGGTAAGAAGTAACATTAGATAGAGATACTATTTGGAATTCCTTTGGCAGTAACAAGTCCTGGTTCACTTGTAGGATAAAGCAATGTGTAAGGCATCTTCACAGGCCCAGTCCTATTCTTCAGTTTCTCGTCATTGTTCATCATAGTAATCTTTTCCTCAATTTGAGCCAGCTTCTTCCCAAATTTTTCAAAAGCTTTTAGTGCTTCTTTATCCTTGGTCCATTCAGCAGCAGCCTCCCTCTGGCCAAGAAAATATTCATCGGATGAGTGTATTGACAAAACCTCAAGGACAGCTATACCAATCAGAGTCTGGAACTGGGGACTAATTGTCTTCAAATATCCCTTCACAGGATTCGTCTTCAGCTCTTCATAGTCAGCGGTACCAGGGTCTGGAATTAGCCTTCGGCACATGCCAGGACGATTTGGTGCAAAGCCTCCATAAGGGTACTGACCAAAGTTAATGGCTGCATGAAGAGCAGAGGCCATCCAGATAATGATAGTCAACGAGTGAACCAGTTCTTCACGCGTTTGCATCTTAGGCCACCAAGGCTCACCACTCTTGTCACCATGTCCTACCTCGCGAATCTCCTTCCACCATGCTTGGAGTTCAGAGTCTTGCAGAATCACATCATCAGTTTTGTAATATAAGCTGGTATAATCCCGTACCCAACTTTTGATCGCTGACCAAATTTCAAGACCATCCACAGCATAAGGATAGTCCTCGATTAGAAGGCGTACACCATGTTCGGATGCAGGATCCTCAACTGCCACACCCCTGAAGGAACACGACAAAATGAATGATTACTTTAGGACATCAATCATTTACATTATAGTAGAGAGAGTAAGTAACGCAAGCATCAACCAATGACTACCTCTTAACAAGTTCAGCAGGGAGAGCTTGATCGGGGAAAACCCAATCCTTATAAGCGATTGAGGTCAACTCCATACAATGTGCTCCAGGAAAAACTGTTCTCTCAACAATACCTCCACCATGAAGTATAGCCTGTCGAGCCAAGGCATTGATGTGCATTGTATCACGGAAGTGAGGATGAAGAAGTTTATAGATTGGATGGAGCACGCTAAGCTGCCTATGGGTTGCTAACACAAAAGGCTCAACTGATCCATGAGTATGCAACCTGAGAATAAAATTTAGACACGTTTAAATTATTGTTTCAAACCCAATATTAACAAACATCAATAAGCAAGATCCAATACCAGTGGCTGATGAGCTGGTGTATTCCAGATTCGTTAACAGAAACAAACGCCTTTGCAATTTGCCACAAGCCATACTCAACACCAGTAACAGCTGGAGTCAACACTTTGCTAATTGCGCCAAACTGATCACCATCGGGATGAGGCAGGCTTAATTCAATGGCCAGTGGCTTCAAAGTACCGTCATTTTGCAGAAAGAGCACAGTCCTTGTTGCATAAATCTTTGAAGGAGTCACGTTAAGCTTCCTCGCATAAGGCATCACAATGTCATGATAATTCAGAATGAACATACGGTTCGTCTCCATGGCCTAAATTGGGTCAAAGAGAAATGATCAGGGTATTTAGCAATGAAAACACAACTAAGTAATAAAAATTAAATAGTTAGTGCCATATACATACTTTCTCAATGGTCAATCCACCTAGCTGAGACTGTATTTGTTCTCTGGTTATTTTGCTGGTTTGATCACCATATATTTTTGGATCCAACTTGCTTGTCGGAGGGAATTCCTGTACCAACAGCAAAAAAAAAAAGGCCAAACTATACCATTGCTACAACCAATTATCAACAAAGAAGGGCAGCAGTGATAATTTTACCTTTAGGCCACGTATGCACACAGGGTTCGATCCAGCAAGCATTTCTCTTCCAAATTCTTCGTCAGACATCCAAGCCGACTTATCACCTGTTCCAAAGATTGGAAAAATTAAATAAATGACAAAATAAGTGGTACAGAGAGGGGCCACCAACATCAAAATATACATACCTCTAACAACATGCGGTATTGGATACTTGTGATAACCAGGAGCTCCAGGTTCATAAGCTTTCAGAACATCTTCAAAGCTGTTAAACTCATTAAGAGTGACATCTCCGAGAGCAGCAAGCTGAGGAGAAAAGAGCTGTGCCATAGCTTTTTGCGCATTACTAAGGACATCTTTCAGCTTCAAGGGAGAAAACTTTTCATCCCTCGGGCAATAAATTGCAAAGCTTGCTATCTGTGGCAAACGGCTTTCACTCTTAGGATCTGTACGTCAAAGCAGTAGCAACAAAATCAAACGAAACAGAATAAAATACAGCAATAAATTACAAAAAGAGCGAAAGACAACTCACCAGCCTTTGATGGAGGCCTTCCGGTCCTTCCCCTTCTTGGATAAGGATACTCTGTCGATCCTCCAAGGACTGGTCGGGCAAGAAGTGGACTGTTGTCGGGATCTCCAAAATCATTGTAAACATCATAGTCATAAACCCTGTCCCATTCCTCAAGCTTTCCGGTTCCAGTTCCTCTCAAATGAAGCAACTCAGCCTCTCTGTACCAGCGCAATGCTTCTGGAGTTTCAGTCGGCAGCAAAGCCTAAAAATGAAAACTTATCTTGTTATAAATCATATATATAGAAGGGTAGGCATGTAACTAACTAAAGTAGTTAAACTACACTTACCTGATTGACAAAGAAAATGCGGTCATAATCATACTTGTCAGCAGGATAAACCCAAGAATTGCAAACAAAGTGTAAATTGTCCTGACTTGGAAGAGTGAGTGAGAGTGACTTGAGAAAGAATTCAGTTGGATTCAAGTTCTTGATGATGAATGCTCCTGGAACTCCAAGCCCTTCATGATCCCACTCAAACGTGACATTGAAACATGTGTCTTTATTGCCGCCTGATTTGTTCTCAACTGCTAAATGCGAAGGCTTCCCAAGTTTCCCTTTTCCTTTAACAAAGCAAAATCAATCAATGAAAATGCATATATATAATCAGTCAGTCACATTTTCTAAATACAAAAAACAAATATTAAAGTTGATACATACATACCTTCATCTCCATGGGCAGAAGAACTAATTAACTGGAGGATCACTTTGTGCCCAAGAATTTCATAGGCTTCATCATGTGCAACATCACATGATGAACCAAGGTCCAAAGTAGTCTTTTTCCTCAGCACAACACTGCCATTAATCATTTGCTTCTTCCCTTTGGATGCCATTATCTATCTTTTTCTTACTAATAAAAATAAAGCACTGGGATTTGTTTTTGTTTTTGTTTTTGTTATGAGAAAACAAAGGCACGGTAGTACTCTCATTTTATAGGTGAAGAAGAATGGCTAAACTTTCTGTATTCCAAAAAGACTCCTTAATTACCAAGACTAATTGGTAACTGTGTATTTACTAAATTTATAGCTGAGACCCTTTGTATTTTGCACTCACGAATCAAAATATTTCATCATTTATTATCTTGATGAATTTTTAGCTCAACTTTGACTAGGAATTTTTCACATTTCCCTTGTAGTACGTTGTAATTTTACCATCCCACAAATATAAATGACCAATTTGGGATAGCCATGGTATGGTATGATACGGTATTTAAAGCTTTGGTATGGTAATTTTGGTAATTGGTTTTTAAAACAATATACCATTACCATTCCATATTAATTTGGTATGGTTCGATATTGTGAAGTTCTATTTCAGTATTCTACGGTATGATAATCGGTAATCATGGTTTGTTCAACTTGAACAGTATATGCTTGTATGATAGAGTATTATAACTTCGACTATTCAAAAACATGTCTCAACTGTATCGTACTAACACATTACATATGAAAATGTAATGCAGTACCAGTTTATCTGGTAACTGCCATAGCTCAGCAGTAGGTAGAAGGAAGAAGAGGAGAAAAATATCTATTGATTTATGACTACTTTTTTGCAATGTGTACAATGTGCATCTATATATAGATGTGCATAACCGACTACTAGTGATTACAGCTGCATTAATTGCACGTTAACAACTAACTGTGCCAGCTGGGGTTATTTTGTTACTTCCCCTCAAGCCGGAGGGTGAAAAAACATTGAGCACTCCAAGCTTGGACAGAAGTGACTGATGTTGAGCTGATCCAAGGCCTTTAGTAAGTATATCCGCCAGCTGTGAGGATGTAGAGACAAACTGAGGATTGATAAGTCCAGCCTTCAACTTTTCTCGAACGAAATGACAATCAATGTCGATATGTTTGGTCCTTTCATGAAATATAGGATTAGAAGCAATCTGGATAGCTGCTTTACTATCACAAAACAATGAGATAGGGGTATGTATGGGATAATTCAGTTCATATAAAAGCCCTGTGATCCAAGTTATTTCTGCAACAGCAGCAGCCATGCTCCTATACTCAGCCTCAGCTGAACTTCTGCTGACTGTTGATTGTTTCTTAGATTTCCATGAGATTAAGGAGCTTCCTAACTTCACAACATAGCCCGTTATAGAACTTCTGGTATTAGGGTAGGCTGCCCAATTTGAATCACAATAGACACTAAGAGTAGAAACACCACCATTAGGAAAGAACAAACCAAGACCTGGTGATCCTTTTAGATATCGGAGCACTCTCAATGCTGCATCATAATGAGATTGTTTTGGTCTTTGCATGAATTGACTTAACAATTGTACAGCAAAACAAATATCTGGTCTCGTGATTGTAAGGTAGATTAACCTACCAACTAGCCTTTGATAACTAGTAATGTCATGCAACTCTGGATCTGATTTACTCGTGCCCTCATGCTGATCAAATTCTATAGTGGTGAGATGAACATTTGATTCTAAAGGAGTGAGTGCAGGCTTGGAAGCACTGAGTCCGGTATCAGATAATAATTCAAGACAATACTTTCTTTGATTGAGAACTATCCCTTTGTCAGATCTCATAACCTCAATGCCAAGGAAATACTTCAAATCTCCCAAATCTTTCACCTTGAAACTACCATGTAGAATGGATTGAGCCTCATAGATCATATGCTGACTACTACCTGTGATAAGGAGATCATCAACATAAACTAAGATGACTACAATGTCTATGCCATCCTTTTTTATAAACAATGAATGGTCATAAGAACTTTGGGCATAACCAGCTGTGATCAAGGCAGAAGTGAGCTTGAGATTCCACTGCCTTGAAGCTTGCTTCAAGCCATACAGTGACTTGAGCAGTTTGCAAACCTTCTACTCCCCCTGTTTGTGAAAACCCTGAGGTAGGTGCATGTAAATATCTTCTGATAAATCCCCTTGGAGGAATGCATTATTAACATCCATCTGTATAATATTCCAGTTTTGAGAAGCTGCAAGACTAATAAGAGTTTTAACAGTCACCATTTTTGCTACCGGAGAAAATGTATCATGGTAGTCAATTCCTTCCTTTTGTGTATAGCCTTTAGCGACTAGTCTTGCCTTGAATCTATCCACTTCCCCATTTGCCTTGTACTTTAGTTTATACACCCATTTTGAGCCTATAACCTGTTTCCTGGAGGCAAAGATACAGTCTCCCAAGTGTTGTTTTCTTCTAAAGCTTTAATTTCATCTTGCATAGCTTTTATCCATCTCTCATCTTTAGAAGCATCAAAAAAGGATTTTGGTTCAAGCTCAGTGGAGAAAGATGTCAAATAAGATTGATATTTAGCTGACAAAGCAGCATAAGAGACATAATTTGAAATTGGATATAAAGGAGGAC
Organism: Capsicum annuum; assembly: GCF_002878395.1. Classification (NCBI taxonomy): domain Eukaryota; kingdom Viridiplantae; phylum Streptophyta; class Magnoliopsida; order Solanales; family Solanaceae; genus Capsicum; species Capsicum annuum. The sequence goes on from NC_061111.1 coordinate 3,012,729, forward strand.
CAGTCCCCTTAGGATGTACATAATCCTTAATGCAAATAGGAGGTTTGTGATTTCTAGTTGTTCTTCTAGGATCAGCAGCAGTATCGGTAGTTCTAGGTTGAGAGTAAGATGGACTGTGTATGCAATCCATGACAACTTCCAACTCAGGTTCTCCTAACTCCGAGGGATGATGAGGACGACCTTCAGAAAGCTGTTGAGTTGAATGTATTGGTGCAGATGATACTGCAACATCAACATTGTGATCCATGATTTCAACACAAAAAATATCTTTTAATTCACCCTTAGCTCCTTTGAAGGGAAATATGTTTTCCCTAAAACTAACATCCCTGCTTACATGGAATGTTCTTGTGTCTAGATCAAACAGTTTGTACCCCTTTTATGTTTCAACATAACCAACAAATACAGTTTTTCTTGCTCTTGGATCAAAAGGTGAGATCTAGTATTATACTAAATCTCTCTGATGATGTATTACGTGAAGTAGCTTCGGAAACCACTGCCAAAGGCATGTGGGAAAAGTTGAAAAGCCTGTATATGAAAAGGACGGTAGAGAATAGACTCTACCTGAAGCAAAAGCTTTATACAACTTATATGGATGAAAATACTTCCCTACCGTCACATCTTGATGCCTTTGAATCCATTCTTATGGATTTAAGTAATATAGATGTCAAGGTTGAGGAAGAAGATCAAGTTGTTTTGCTAATATGTTCCCTACCCCATTCCTTTAAGAATTTTAGAGATACTATACTTTATGAGAAAGAAACTATCTCTTATAGAAAAATCAAATCTATGCTGAAATCTAAAGATCAGATAGATAGAGGTATTACTGGGGAAGTTAGTGTAAATCAGGCGTCCGGTTTATTTGTCAGGAGTAGATCTAATGAAAAGTCTAGATTTAGTAATTCAGTATGTTATTACTGTCATAAAAAAGGCCACATCAAGTTTAATTGTCCTAAGTTGCAAAACAAGGGAAAAGTAAAGAAAAATGAGCATGGGGATTCCGACACCGCTGAAGCAAGTGTTGCTGCTGATGAGATTGAAGGAGCAATATTTTTAGTAACCGAAAATATTTCTTGTTCTAACAATGAGTGGATTTTAGATTCGGCTTGTTCATTTCATATGTGTCCTAACAAGGACTTGTTTTCTACATATGATCCTGTTGAAGGTGGAGTTGTCTTGGTAGGCAATAATGTTGCTTACAAAATTGTTGGAATAGGTACCGTCCGAATTAAAATGCATGATGGTATTGTAAGAACTCTCAGAAATGTTAGATGTGTTCCTGAGTTGAAGAAAAATCTCATCTTTTTGGGCACTCTAGAATCTTTTGGGTGCAAATACACAGGTGAAGGTGGAGTTCTTGAAGTCTCTCGAGGTGGTCTTGTGGTTATGAAGGCACGCAAGTCTGGGACGTTGTACACATTGTTGGGATCTACTATTACAGGTGTTGCTACTGGTTCAATTTCAGATGGAGACTCATCTAATTCTAACGTCATGGAATTTTGAAAATCCTTTGAGGTTTTGTGAAGAAGGTGGAGAAAATTTACTATATTAAACAAACTCAGGCCAAGGTGGAGATTTGTAATGTGGCCTTTTATTTGTTTCTTAGATTCACACTTGGTCAAACAAAGTTGCTACCAAGCACTTGCAAGACCATTTGTTGGCTTTGTCAAATTTGGTTGGCTAGTCCAACAGTGCATGCAATTTGTTTCTTGTCAAATTTGGTTGGCAAAGTAGTGTGTTGATGTCATTGATGACATCAACATAGGTTTGTTTTGTGCCTATAAATAGAGGCATTTCCACCCTCTTTGGAATATACCATTTAGAGAAGAACACCAACATTTGAAGAAGATTTAGTTGTGTTTGTTTTCTTCTTTGTAGAGAGTATTTGTAAGAGAGTTGGTGTTGGGAAATACTTTGAGTGAACCTCTTCTTTGGAGTGATCTTTGTGAGGTTATTCTTTTGGGTATTTGGGCTATTAGAGTATTTAATTACTCTAATTTTGTACTCTCTTTTGTATCTTTGTACTCTTTTTGTTCCGTTGATGTTTAGTAAAGTTGCTTCTCTTTTGGTTGAGGGACATAGGTCAAGTTGACCGAACCACGTTAAACTTGTACCTCCTTTATTTTCTCAACTTATCGTTATTATCGTTTTGTTATCGTCTTCAAACAATTACTTTGTTTAATTCCGCACTATCCGGGATTCTCGATCCTAACAATTTTTTATTTCAAGCCTTCGGTACTGCGGTTACATTGTTGGTAAGTATGCCTTTAGGTGAACAATTCTTCTTTTACATTATTCTTATTCGTAAGGTGTGTATAGTCATATTCTTATGTCTTTCTGATTTTCAGTTGTTTATGTGCATACATTATTTGACTATCTTGCTTATTTTTCTTAGATCATGTAAATTAAGTAATTGTTACTTTCTCTATTTTTGTATTGTTTAACGATTTAACGTTGTATATTATTGTGCATAAAAAAAAACATACAATTATGACAGGCAAAATGAAAATTCAAAAATTTTTCTGAGAGATAACACATTGAGATTCGACAAGGTCAATAGCTTAAACTTTTCTGTCTATTTTGTGAGAATTGTATTTGAGTTTAATATTTGCATTTTGCAAGGTTTTGGGGTAAAGCAAGAGAAATATTGATCCTTAGATGTTCCTTATTAATTCACTTGTTTCTCTTGCAACACTGCTTTAAATTTTCTTTTTTATTTGAGCTAGGTTGGGTCTGTTCGAAATCAACCTGTCTACCTCTACATATGTAGGGTTAAATCTATGTATATTCTACCTTTTTTATTCCTAAT
>NC_061111.1:3018534-3057598 GCF_002878395.1 Capsicum annuum
GGACTACTTGTCAACTTTAATGTTGCACCATCTACAGCAGAACTTAACTCCCAAGTGTAGCTGAAACGGATTGTTAATATATTTAGTGTTGCTCCGTCTACAGCTGAACTTTTGATCCCGAAGTCTGGTTGTTTGATATTGCCGAACCAATTGTTGAGCCACGTTTACTTGTTCATCAGCTTAACCGTTCAAACTATAGCCCACGAAAGTTTTACCAAGTCGAGATAATCTGGTGCACTATTTATTGTGACTCTCTCTATTTATTGGAAAGCGTGCGCCTGACGATAGTCATGGGTATTACCACAGTCGTGCCATTGAATTTAACGAGATTAAAACTTTGGGTGTTTCGAGAATTATTTTTTTCTACATATCTTGAAGTGAAACATATGCAAAGAATTGGCAAAGACAGATTCTTGAAATGACTTTGCATACGTTTCACTTCAAGATATGTTGAAAAAAGTACCACTAGAGGAATCCTTGTGGAGAATAGCTGCATCAGAATTTCATGTCAATTCATCTGCATCGGCTTCAAATTAGTTGAGATTGGCTATATGAATTTTTTTTTAATAAATCGTCTATTTGGATTCTTTTTAGTATACATTCTGCTATATTTAAGTTCATTGGAAAATATTTAAATAAAATATCTTTAAATTGGTCATGAGCATTTTGCTTGTAACCAGTTTTTCACCATTGAAATTTGAAAGTGAAATGAGTGACGTCTTTCCATCTTTGATTAAAGTGTCAAGTTTACTTTAGTAAAAATGGATGAATTCTTTTTATAGGCTATAAGCAATAAGAATTCGATATACTTGTAGTGAGCTTGTTTGCAAATATCGAAAGCCCACCAAAGAGTGGGTGGGGATGGTTGTGTTAGACATTTAACATGAAAAATTCAAGATAAAATATAATATATGACATAAAATATATAAAAAATTAGTAGGATCGAACAGCAACCCCACACTCTCCAAGACGATCAAAGAACTAAGTCAAGAAATCCAGTTAGTCCTAAAGTATCATTATATGTGATGATTCTCCAAAAGAATCAAAGGTGTGTCTTATAATAAAGAGCGTCTTATTTCCTTAATAGGTCTATCTACACAAATTTAAATTAATCAAGTCCGAAAATTCTAAAATTCTAATATCGAATATAGAAAGAGGAGCTCAATAGACACATCTAATGCAAAATCAATCAATCTACTGTTCATTTTTTTTTACATAATAAAACAAATAAAAACTTGAATTATACTGTAATTATCACCAAACTAGTCAGCATTTTTGCATAACAGACACTTTAAAAACAAAAAACAATAACAAATCAAACTAGTCCTTAATACTGGAAATTACATTTAAAAGAAGACATCGTCCGGTGCACTAAAGCTCCGTCTGGCCCTTTCCCGGACCCCAATTCAACCCCAAATGATAAGAAAAAAATGAATATTTTGTTAAAGTCAATAAGGTACTGGTGTTGACATTTTACCAATTTGATCAAGAACATCAAGAACTTCAGCTCTGCTCCTCACAATCCTGTGAAACACTTCTCTAATCTGCTGCTGTAGCGGCACGAGACCATTCTCCATTCTACGGCATATCTCTGACATCTCCGCCACGTGCACCATCACCTCTTCCGTCTTCTCCTCATCCGCTGGATACTGATAATTCTCTGCGAAATCAACCAAATTTTGTGCCACTTTTTCCATTTTCTGCAGCTCATCCAACACACCAGCTGTCCCTTTCTTTTCCTTTTTCTTCCATTCTTCCGCGACTTTCTCTTGCAATGCAATCATCGACTGACCCCAATTCAAATTCCTCGGCGTTGTAAAATGTGTCAACAAACCTGTACGTTCCTGACAGGGAATTGCGGCCACCAATCCCCACATAACAAATACAAAAGTCGTGCTCATTGCATATATTGGCAGGGCGAGCCCAGTAGGCTCGCCCCCACGTGGCGCCACCAGTGTGGACGCCATAGCCTGAATCTGTTTCGATGCGGACCATGATTTCGCCACGGACCATGACATAGAACGAAATGTACCATTCGTCCTATCTTTATTGTTCGCCGCATTATTTCCAGCTGCACCACTACGCCTTCCGAACGACCACGTTCGTTCAGCGACCTTCGCGTGATAATTGTTCTCTTTATCATCCAACATCATAGACGTTAGCAAAGTGTTCAGCGCCTTTTTCGCGCGCCTCACCTGTCCATCCCCCATTGGCTTATGCTCAAACGCTGTCACAGCAATTTGAGCTAGCTTCTGCCAGTGACGCACGAGCTCTAACCCGTGCGTCACGGCATTGCAAATATCAAGCGACTTTATTGAACGATCAAGAATATCAGGGACAAGACGATCCAATGGTGGTTTAGAAAATTGAACAGGATCACGTCCAATCAACACAAGAGCCTTAAATTCAGCCTCACAACATAGAAAAACATCGAGCAATCTTCGATACCACGATATCGAAAAAAGTGGTGATTGGTCCTTTGCGGGAGAATCCGTTGTGGATGAAGAATCATTAGGTACGAGATCTAAGAAACGTTCAGCTACATGCTTTTGAAAGAGTTCGAGGTCTTCTAACTCTTGTTCATGGTCCATGCTGGTAACTTGATTTCGACGAATACTTATACGATTGAGAAATGATCCTTGATTATCAGTCATAGGCATTTTTTTTTTTCAGATGAGAAAAATTTTCAGTTGCATTATACTATTTTTGTGAAGAATGAAATTTTATAGAAGAAATGGTCAACAATATTTGGAAGTTTGTTAATTTAAAGGGAGTTGGAAAATTGGATGGTTGGGGCCATTTCTATATTTGTTGGATATATGAAGACCGTTTCTTGTTGACTTGGTAGTTTATTCCATCCACTGACATTGTTAACTTTTTGTATTTTTCCTTTTTATGTGTCTATGTCAGCTACAGTGCACTGCAGCTAAATTCACGAGATACATGTTACCTTACACATATCAGGTAACACTGTCTACCAAGATTAGGATAGATAGGAAGACACTGTCTACCAAAATTAGGATAAATAGGAAAAATCACCTAATATTTTTATTTTTGTATTAGTAATTCCTTTGTAACTCGTCTTTTGATGAAATCATGACAAAACTTATTTACTGGTAATAAGAAATAGTAAATATATTTGACTAACAACATTTCATCTTTGATTAAATAAAATGTGTTTTAATATATTCTTTTGTCTAAAGAAATAGTATGTCATATTGGAATAATTTAAGAATTATATTACTGGTAATAAGAAGTAACAATACAAGCTTAATATAAAACATAGGTAATTAAGTAATGAAGCGATTAATAGTCCTAATAAATACCACCAAAGGATGAGGTGCAGCGGATGGAACTGCTCCTCCCTTAACCAGAGATTTCGGGTTCGAGCCCTGAGTATGAAAAAATTCTTAGTAGGGAGCGCTTCCTCCTAAATGGGGCCCTACGCGGCTTGAATTCGTATTAGTCAGACTCCAATACGGATACCGGACACCGGATGGAAAACCAAAAAAAATAGTCCTAATAAATTTGTAAATATTCACAAGCAAAGAGATTAAGCGTACACAATTCAATGAGTCAATGCTCAATATTTCACAATAACAAAACTAGGCCTTATCAATAATTATGGGACTAGAAGTGCAGTGCCATTAACTCGATATATAGTAAAAGCTAAGGGCTATTATCAAGAAATAAGGATCTGAAAAAAAAAATACTTCCAAAAGTTATTTAAATGAATGATGCCAAATTCTATAAACAAATTATTAAGGACGATAATCTAGAAAACAAACTCCATTTGTCTTTGCATTGTTAGTTTTAATGGACTTCGAATGTATAATTATATGTATATAAAGGGACAGCTCAGTGCACTAAGCTCAGAGTCCGACCAGTAGCAGCAGGGTCCGACCACAAGGACTTATTGTACGTAGTCTCACCTTATAATTATATGCATATACAGAGAGCAAATTTTAGTTAATCAATGTGATATTCCGAATACTTGTTACAAATGACATCCAAATGATTTCTGGATTGATCTGATGCTCCATAGAAAGACAGTATTTGAGCTCTCAATGTTCTAAAAGAGAAACCCCTATAGAGTGCTGAACCTCGACTCTAATTGCTACACCAACAACAACACACCCAATATCGTCCAAAAAGTGAAGTCAGGGGAGGGTAGAGTGTACCACACCTCACCTCTACCTTGTCAGATACGTGATGCTGTTCCCAAAAGACCCTCGGCTCAAAGAGAGTTCGCTCTAATTGCTTAAACTTGTAAAATGAACTAGACATATAACAAATGCTTCAAACGCATTGGCACATCCTAGCAAGTTTCTATAAACCTACTAAGACAGTTCCTCACGTGGAAAACAAACCAATAGAAAACTGAAACGAATAAACATGAAATACAGCAGACTAAATCCACTGTGGAATCTAACAAGATTGACCTGTTACTGTATTCCAACAGGACGATTAGTAGCAGAATATATCAATAGTTAAGGAAACGAATGTGTGAAGAGGAAACGAGCATATTGAAAATGAGCGGTGATATTATGTAAAACGATAGAGAGGTAAAAGTAAACATTCTTTAAAAGAGATTGAACAAAGAAAGAGGTTTGGTTTTCTTTTATGCTAAAATAGTTGACAAAACTCTTGAATTCTACAACGCGCTCAAAATCCACACTCACATGGATAACAAAGCATGGTTGCGCGATATTCCAGATCTAAAAATTTTGCATCTGTCACCAACCAAGGAGTAGAAGCTTCAAAAGAGCCATCCGAATGTAAAGACCATTCTTAGCTTGTCTGAAATAAGCAGCCCTTGGATCCCCATCCACATCGACAGTTATCTACAAAGAGTCATATAAGGAATTTAAATAGCATAATTGTGGTACGAGAAGAAACACAATCACATACCGAACTATATAACAGAATTTAACCTCATCAAGTCTTGGCAAAGGATGCATCACCACTGCATGTTTCTGCATAGCATTTAAGACACTCAGATCCACGATATACTTCCCTCGAGCTTCTTCATACAAATCAACCCTCTCTCCAAATCTTTCTCTTTGAATACGAGTTTGATATACCACATCACATTTAGAAGCCACCTCCAACAGATTAGCACTTTCTTCCCAGTGAACCCCCATTGATGTCAAATAATCCTTTATGTCATCCTAAAATGATAATTGAGAACAGAAGAAACATCTTTTATGAATCCGTAACAATGCCTATGTTATCGAACAAAAATAACATTGTGTAGTTACATTTGAGTTTAAGGAACAAAAGTTTATTAAATTGAATGAGAGGTAATGCTAATTACCAGCTCAAGACAATCATACCTTCATTTTAACCACATCAGGGGATACAAAGTAAATTTTCACATCTTGGTACTTAGCAAGCAAGTGAGCAAGTGAACGAACTGTTCTCCCATAAGCTAGATCACCAACAAGAGCAACTTTTATACCATCAAGTTTTCCTATTTCTCTTTCAATGGTGTACACATCTAGAAGGGCCTGTTTCAGAATAAATCAGGACAGTTTTCTTGCAGTCAGACAAGAAAAAATAGACTAAGAAGACTACGTATATGCTACTGATATGTTCTATAGCGGTCAGACAAGAAATGCATGCCCTGATAAACATCATATGTACTCTATTATGTAGTTTCATCCAGTTAACTCTCTATATGCTATTCAGAGTTTGCTATGAATTATAATGGAAGACGAACATCCTAAACACATGACAGTGATATTTACATAGTTAAGAGTTAAGACTAAGAACCAAATTATTAGTGAGCTCCAGAAACTCAGCTGGAATGCATTATCCAAACAAGTTACAGTTTCTTAGTCCATATCTGTGAAAGGGGGACGATAGAATAATATCCCCAGACTATTTATGGCTAGTCTCTCCATACTGAAAAAGTTAATGCTAACAGGTGAGTCTAACAAGTAACTAGTACAACGTTGAGAAAGGAAAAAGAGCATGAGAGGAAACAAGAGAAACAAAAGGTAGAAAAGAAGGAAAAACAAAGAGAAGAAAAAGTAGAAAGGTAACTCTCTATATTTATAAGTCAAGGCAGGGATTGGAGAACTATTAAGCTTAAACAATACTAACTTAATTTATTTATTTTTTGCAAGTTTTGGAAAAAAAAGCTTTCATGAATAAATGTCACCTGAGAATTTTCAGTAGCAATTTAACAATGCAGCTTCAAACGATGCAAAGAACAAATTGATTGAGTGGTAAGTTGTAGCAATGCTTATCTCCATTGAAAGAAAGTTAAATTGGGAACAATTGCAATAGTAAATATCCATTTAACTAGACATCTTTAAGTAATTCATGTCGCAACTCTCCGTCTTACAATGAAAAGTATCTACAAGAGGTGCAAACCTGAGTTGGGTGTTGTCCAGGACCATCTCCTGCATTTATTATTGGAATACTTGCAGTCGATGCGGCTCTTCTAGCAGCACCACTTTCAAAATGTCTCATAACAATGATATCAGAGTACCCTTCAACAGTTCTAATTGTATCTGCAATTCGAACTTCTATTTTAAAAACTCATTATCCTATTGAAAATGAAAATATACTTTGTTTGAAAACTAATAAAGATACCTTCAAGTGTCTCTCCTTTTGCTGCAGATGAAAATTCACGAGCATTTTCAGTTGTCAATACTTCTCCACCTAAACGCTTCATGGCAGATTCAAATGAAAGTCTAGTCCTAGTTGAGGGTTCATAGAAGAGAGTGGCCATAAGATAACCCTTAAGAATCTCGCTTCCCATCGACGACTTCTCAATTTTCTCCATCTCCCGTGCCACTTCAAATATGGCACAGAGAGTATCTCTATCAAACTGCTGAGATTCAATTACATCATCAAGCTGAAACTTATTCCCAATCATATTCGAAGACTTCTTTTCCATCTCCAATGCTCTGCAGTGGAATGTGTTGCTATTCGTTGAAATATGGTATTGATTTCGTCCCTTTTTAAACAATTCAACAGAGGATGATGACCATGATTTGGACATGTCGGCAAGTAAACAGATAGACTTATTGCCTCCAAAGTTGGAGAAACTCTTACTAGGAGGTGACACAATTATTTTCCCATGAAATCCATGTGAAGAAAATGTTGCGGAAATAGCCATATTGAGATCACTCACCTACAACAGAAAAGAAAAGGTTAATTTAGAAGCTGCACCTGTTGAATATTACACCACATCAAGTTTCCGATACAAAGCTAGTGTGAAAGCAGGAAACAACCAATTCCAGGAACATTAAACTAAGTTTAGCGCCGCAGATAACAGATAAATGGAAAATATTAACCAAATCAAAAAGCAAGAAGTTGCTATAACCATCTCAAATCTATTCAAGTAAAAAAAAACACTTTTATAGCATCGATACATCATCTACAGAAAATTTTGCTATAAATCCATGGTAAGAAGAGCCAAAAGATCTCATAACCACAGTAATCAACAAAGAAATATAATTGTCAAGCGTTAAACTGATAACATAAAAAAACAAAACAAAAGATAGGCAAAAATAAATGACAAAAGACTGGAAAAAAGAAGAAGAGGAAATTCTACTTGCCTTAAGAGTTTTTCTCTTGAGAGGAAGAGGAAAGACCAGCGGCGGAGGCAGGATTTCTCTCAAGAAGGTTAAAAAAAAAACTAAGCACGCTAATAGTGTTGGCAAATGAGCGGATCATTTAGATATGAGTGCGCTAGACAAAGTTCAACCCTACCTCAACGCGAAAAACAAAACCGGAGAAGCTAACAGATCATATTACGATTTCTATTTCTTAGCCTCACTGAAATATCACAAAATTCAAAGCAGAACAACATTAAGAGATATTTGTATTTAACACCATTTATCTTTTTTGCAGAAAACAAATAACTTTTGTTCAGTGTTGACAACCACTGCTTTGAAGATTTCTTGTATGCAGCAAGTAACTCAAATTTAGATCTCACTGAATTAATGTCAACACCAACTTCGATATCTAATTCCACATTTGGAGGCTGCGATTTATCTGTGGATATTTGAACCTAGTGTCATAGTTGACATTGAAGAATTTCTTCAGTAATTAGAGATTAGAAACCACCTTGCAAGTTTGTAATAGCAGCAACTAATTTTTGTGCAATAATATTTTTCTAGCATAATTGATCCTAGCTTAAGTCAACTGACATATGTTTAAATCATAAATACTTAGTAAAAATTGTAACGTAGTAGAATTCATATTTGTAATAAAAGTATTTGAACCATCTAGTCACAGTTAAACAAGCAAGTAAAGACTCAAAATAAAACTGATATGTATATATTTGTTACAAAAATGAAGAGATCACATAAATGTGCTGCAACTCCCATGGCTTAAAGAGTTTCAATCTCCTTCAACAGAGAAACACAGAAATGTGCTGCAACTCCCATGGCTTAAAAATCCCTCTAAGCGACCCACGCTTCCCTCTTTTCCCCACTCACCCACCCCCAAACCCCCTTCTTTCATTCCCAAAACGATGTCGTTTCATTAGCCAATAAACAAGCTTACAAGCAATTAGCACAAATGTACCATCTGGATGTTTCAGGGTTGAAGAGTATACACGGAGACTTATTCGAGTACAAGAAGATTATGAAACATTAAGATCTATGTATGATAGAAATATAACAACAACATACCCAGTGTATTCCCATAAAGTGGGGTCTGGGGAAGATAAAGTGTATGCAGTCCATTCCACTACCTCTGATGAAATAGAGAGGTTGTTTCCGATAGACACAGACTCTGGACAAATGTATGATAGAAATATGGCTAGGGAATTCACTTTGTTTTTTCTGCTCGTGAAAGTTATCAAACTGATGAGTCAAAGGAGGCAAAAGGGTAAGTAGGAAAATCGTTGGCAGTCTCAGCTATAAAAGCTCAAGAGAAGAAGCATGCACAAGGACTCCAATTGCGGTATCTCCTGGATGCGCCAAGCAAAAGAATGAAGCATCATCTTAATCAATAATTAGTACTACATTTTACATTATACAACCACACAAATATCTACGAGTTATTTTAGACCACAAGTTCCAAAGGTCTTTCTTTCTTTCTTAAACTCCGTGCCGAGTCAAACTACATCACACAAATTGAAACGGAAGGAGTAGTACAGGCCATATATGAATCTACGAATCACCTATAGGCAGTGTATATTGTACATAGAGTATATGAATCAAGAATCTCGTTTGCAGTAATATACTCCAGTTAGCACCCAAGGGCGTGGCCTGAGCACCATGAGGTTTCTGGTTCAATTCCCAACAGCGATAAACACGGGATGATTTCTTCCCATATGTTCTATTCTTGATGGACAGAGTTACCTCATATCTGTTGTTGTCCTTATGGGAGGTGGCAGGTATCCGTGTAATTAGTCGAGGTACGCAAGCTGACTCAGACACACCGGTTATCAATAAATAAATATATATATATATACACATATACACACACTCCAGTTGCAAGTAAAACCTGAGAAATCTTGAGTAAATGAAGATTGGAGAAAGAAGAGGAAGACTTACTGGGGAAGCCATGGCTATGAAGAGATGACAGACAGACAGCAGCAGCAATTAATTCCTTTAGTTTTTTGCTCTTCGTGCTTCTTCACTGGAACACAACAGGGCAAACTTTTTATTTTTTTTTCTTGCTTTCGGTAGGAGCGAGGAATTTACAATCTGTTTTGTTTTGCTTTAGGATGTTTTCCCTATGTTGTTGACAGGTTGCTTCTGCTGGGCTTTGGCCCAATAAGTCTTCTTTTTTTTCTTTTTTGTCTTGTTAAAATAATGTTTCTCTTCATTTACTAAATATCGCACGACCCCAATATATGTTATTTTTTAGTCTTAATTTATATGATACAAATAAAATTTTGATAATTAATTATATTTTTTAGATATTTTAAATTGTAAGCTATTGTAATTTATAATAGTTTTTGACATTGTAATTTACTATTTTAAGTTGCTAGCTATTATAATTTATAATACTCTCCTTGTCCAAAGTTTTGTAGCATTGATAGTCTATTATATTTTGAGAATGATTTAAGTTTTTAATTACCGAAATTTATAATACTTTTTTTTCTATTTCAATTTAAGTGATACTGATATAATTTCGAGAGTCAATCAAATATCACGATTGAAGTCCCGAAGTAGACATGACTTAAATGACTCATAATAACTTATTAGAAGTGATACAATAAAATTACTATAAAAATAGTTGTGAAAAAATTTTAAGCGGGCCTCATATAAGATGTCAAGTTAATTTAAAACATCAATAATTAATTTATCTTTTTTGTTTATTTTATTTTTTTATTAAATATTTTTTTAATATTTAGATGACTCATAATAATTAGTTAGGGATAAAATAGTAAAATTAAGGTTGAAACAATTGAAGTAAACATGTCATAAATGTCTATTTTACTTTTATTTTAATCAAATATTATTAATTTTTTAATACGTAAATGACATATAATAATTAATTATGAAATAACTTATTAGAATTGTACAACAAAATTAATATAAAAAATAGTTCTGAAAAAAATTTAGATAGGCCTTATATAAGATGTCAGGTTAATTTAAAACTTCAATAATTTGTTTATCATTTTTTTGTTTATTTTATCTTTTTTATTAAATATTATTAATTTTTTTAGCACTTAAATGACTTATAGTAATTAATTAGGGATGAAATAATAAAATTATGGTTGAAGCAACTGAAGCAGACATGTCATAAATGTGTATTTTATTTTTTGTTAAATATTATTAATTTTTAATACTTAAATGACATATAATAATTAATTAGGGGTGATATAGTAAAATCACGGATGAATACTTAAATGACCTATAATAATTAATTAGGAATGAAATAGTAAAATTATGGTTGAAGCAGCTGAAGCAAACATGTCATAAATGTCTATTTTATATTTTTGTTAAATATTATTAATTTTTTAATACCTAAATGACATATTCTAATATATAGAAGAGGCTTGGAAGCAGGAGGCGGTCGTCATGCCTGCTTCCTTCGTGATTTTACCATATCACCCTTAATTAATTATTATATGACATATAATATTATTAATTTTTAATACTTAAATGACATATAATAATTAATTAGGGGTGATATAGTAAAATCACAAATTAATACTTAAATGACCTATAGTAATTAATTAGGGATGAAATAGTAAAATTACGGTTGAAGCCGCTGAAGCAGACATGTCATAAATGTCTATTTTATATTTTTGTTAAATATTATTAATTTTTTAATACCTAAATGACATATAATAATTAATTAGGGGTGATATGGTAAAATCACGGAAGAAGCAGGCATGACGACCGCCTTCTACTTCCAAGCTTCTTCTATATATTAGAATATTAAGGTGCTCCCTCCGTCTCAATTTATGTGATACATTTCAAATGTTAAAATTTAAATGTGTCTATCTTTGATCGTAATTGTTTTGGATATGTTTTAAATATTTTGATTTGTCAATTATTTTGACTTGTATTACTTTTTATGTAGTTTTCAAATATATAAATTTTATTTCAAAAAAATTGAAGATTTCATGCTTAAATTCACGGTTAAACTTACATTGTTTGAATTTTGAAAAGCGAAATGTGTCACATAAATTGGGACAGAGAAAATGTTACAATATTTCGCATATACCTACTCTTAAGGTCACTTGTGCTGAAGTCTCGATCATTCCATCCCAGGGACATTCTCTAGCAAAGTGATCAACCGCTCCATAATCATAGCAAGCCCAAGGTGACCTTCCTTGACGAGAAGATCCTGATGTCCTAGAATGGTCAACACAACATGAAGATTCATAATGACACCTCTGCCGCCCCTCCCCCCCTCTCCCCAACGATTGATTAGAGATTTGACCATTATAACCTGTCCGATCCCCCATCTGAAATCTGAAGTGATGCCTGAACTGGCCGATTAGACTGACCCTACTGTTGTTGACCTCTGCCAGAGTACCCGCTACCACTGGATGAAGCATTGATAACTGCCCTAGTGGCAGGGTCTTTTATCGTTGCCCCCACAGGTCTCGCAATGCAAATCCCTAATACTGCGAGTATGATCTACAACATCTACGAACGGTCGACCTGAAGATACCATGCTCTTAGTATCTAGACAAAACTAAGTCCTCAAACCATTGATAAAGCAACGTACTTTCTCGTGATCGGTAGACAGAACCATAGTGACATGTCTGGCTAACTCATGAAATCTAACCTCATACTCAGATACGGTTATGGAATCGTGCTCGAACCTCGAAAATTCAGCCGTCTATTGCTCATGTATGCTGCAAGGCATGTACTTCTCCCAAAAAGCCTAGGAGAACTGTGCACAATTCATAAAGAGACCCAGCTGGTCTGCACTCATTATACGCCCTCTATTACTGCCCCGCTGAACTGTCAAACTGAAAAGTGATGTAATCTACACCATGAGAATCCACTGGCCCAAGGTTATGCAACCTCTCCTAACAATTGATGAGAAACTTGTGGGGATACTCTTCTAGAGCACCTGAAAACCTCGAAGGAGCCAATCTAAGGAATTAACCCAACACCTTCTACTTTTCGGAAGTCATGGCTAGTCGAGCTACCATTGGTTGGGCAACCATCAGAACTAACAAAATCTCTACCCAGGGAGCCGTAGCTATAAGTTGTGCTCCTATACTTTGTCCACCTTATGTTGTCCTCTGAATGGATGTCTGGGCCCCATCTGTCTATTGATCTCCGGTCATACCCAATAAATGGACTAAAGATACCATAAAACTGACATGGCTATAAATTTAGATGAAGCCTGGGCTGGTCCCTAGTTGATGTGATAGTACAACCTAATAAAGGTGACTCCTTACTCACGAAAATTTGAACTAAAATCTGTGGTTAAGGATAGAAGAGTACTTACCACCCTACCACAATCCTTGTTAGTAAATAGTTTGTTTCTGACACACATTCGACTCATTTTTAAATTTATGTTCACACTTTTTAACTAGTTGATACATACAAACAAAATAAGCTAATATTCGACCATAAATTTCAAAAAATTATCTCAAATTTCTGTTTCAAGTTTTTTAATTTTCCTCATAAATTATTATTTTTTTCAATTAACATGCATATCCAAATAGATATTCAAATTTCAAAAATTACAACTTTAAAAACTTAACTTTTCAAATTTCAACTCTCAAATGATCAACACAAAGCTAAGAATTAAATACACATAGAGAATATCTTTTCTTTTTTATTACTACTCCACTAATTATTAAAAGTACAAAAGGAAAAACAATAATTAGATGGACCCCCAAAATATTTTCTTTAGATGGACAAGGCCCAAAATTTCAAGGGCGGTTCCGAAAGAGGGGGGAAGTTTGACAATTTAAGGCAAGTTTCAGGGCTAAAGTGGTCATTATTTCAATTAGGGTTAATTGCATTCACCTCCCCTAAAGTTGCTAAAGTGCCTCCCATTCGCAGCCACAAAATTCAATCTCTCCCTTCATAGCCCCTCCCTTTCTTTCTTCATCCATTTAAACCTAATTTCTTCAAAACTTTGCAAAGCTATTTTTCTTACAACAATTTTCTCATCTTCCCAACAAGGTACTAAAATTCAACTTTTCCTTAATTGCCCCAAAGTTTTGTCCTTTTTGCAAACTGTCCACTCCCCTCCCCCCCCCCCCCCCATGTGTTTTCTTGAAAATTCTATTTCGACCTGTACGAGGTTTCTTGAAAACCCATGTGTGTGTCTCTTTCATATGTTTTAGGCCCTTACATGTTTTGGCCTACATGGGTGTTCATATTTATTGTCTTTCTTGTTTCTTGATTATGGTTTTTGTTTTTTTGGGTTGTTGCTAGCTTTAGATTTTTGTTGTGTGCGTATGTGGGAATGCAGGTGGATTTTAATGGTCAATTGTCTCTTGTTTTAGGCTCTTAAATGTTTTTTGCCTTCATGGGTGTTCCTTATTTATTGTCTTTCTTGCCTCTTGATTATGTTTTTTTTTTTTTGGTTGTTGACAGCTTTAAACTTTCATTGTGTTTTTACATTCATGGGTGTTGTTTATTTATTGACTTTTTTGTTTCTTGATTATGTATTTTTGGGTGCTGCTAGCTTTAGACTTTGATTGTGTGTGGTTATCTTTGTGGTAGAGGTTTGAGCTTTTTTCTTGAATTGGGAATGTAGGTTGATTTTAATGGTTAGTTGTCTCTTGTTTTAGGCTCTTACATTTCTTGATTATGTTTCTTTTGGGGGTGTTGCTAGTTTAGACCAGTGGCGACCCAGGATTAAAGGATTGTGGGTGTTTACTACAGAAAAAAATAAAAATCGCCTCAGCCAGGTTTGAACCCAGGACACGTACCAATGGAGAGCCTTAAGATCAACCTAAATGTCAATGCACCCAACCAACTTCGGTGTGCTTTTATATTACTTATACCTATTTTCGTATATTTTCTATGTAGTTATACCTATTCCGCGCCGAGTTTAATGGGTGCCGGAGCACCACATAAATATGCGTAGGTCCGCCCCTGGCTTAGACTTTGATTGTGTACTTATATTTGTGGTAAGTATTTGATCTTTTTTCTTGAACTGGGAATGTAGGTTGCTTTTAATGGTCAATTGTCTCTTGTTTTAGGTTCTACATGTTTTTACCTTCATGGGTGTTGTTTATTTATTGACTTTTTTGTTTCTTGATTATGTTTTTTCATTTTTGGGGTTGTTGTTAGCTTTAAACTTTGATTGTTGTGCTTATGTTAAAGATTTGATTTTTTTTCTTTAGTTGGGAATGTTGGTTGATTTTAATGGTCATTGTCTGTTTTTTTAGGCTCTTACATGTTTTTACCTTCATGGGTGTTCCTTAATTTATTGACTTTTTTGTCTCTTGATTATGGTGCTGTTTTTTTTTGGTTGTTGCTAGCTTTAGACTTTATTTGTGTGTGCTTATATTTGTGGTAAAGATTTGAGCTTTTTTCTTGAATTGGGAATGTAGGTTGATTTTTTTGGTCAATTTGAACTTATTGTTTGTTCATTGCTGTATTTACTGGTTCATAACTATTTTGATTGGATGCAATTGAGACCGAGGTATTTTGGAAATAAGTCTCTCTCTACCTCCATGAGCTAGGGGTAAGGTCGTCATATGCGTATCCTCCCAGACCCCACAAGTGGGATTACACTACTTACCTTGTTGTTGTTGTTGTATTCAACTTAATTGTTACAGATGATTCATACTGCCAACACTAAAACTTTTTTGTTTTAAAGCTCTTGTTTTTTTTCTTGTTGCTAGCTTTAAAAGTTTTCATTGTTTAATTGTTCCTGTGGTGAAGATTTGATCTTTTTTAATTGAATTGGGAATGTAGGTTTATTTTTCATGGTAAACTTATTGTTAAAGATGATTCATATGGCCAACACCAAATTTGTTTATTGTAATTGAAGTCTCCTTTTTTTTTGCTGCCCTTTTTTGCAGGTTTTGAATTGGTTGATGATTTTATGTCCTTGTGATGGCTTCCAAGAAGATAATTGCAATATGTCAATCTGGAGGAGAGTTTGTGACAAACAATGAGGATGGTTTTTTGACATATACAGGTGGAGAGGCTTATGCTTTGGATATCGATGACCAGACAGTTCTAGCGGACTTTAAGAAAGAAGTAGCAGAGAATTTTCAGTGTGGCACTGAAGGAATGACTATAAAATATTTTCTCCCTGGGAATAAGAAGACTCTCATTACTATATCCAAAGATAAGGACCTCAAGCGTATGATTAATTTTGTCAAGGATTCTGACCAAGTTGAGATCTTCATAATTTATGATAAAGCTGTTGTGAAAAATACACCCATTGTCTCGGGCAGTAGGTACTTACTTTATTTCAAGTTTAGTTTAGTTTGTTTATTTTGTTGTTGCACTCACATGATAGTTTGTTCATTTTGTTGTTTCACTTATACGATATGTACAAACCGGTCTAAGTGAAATGCAATGTACAACAACAACAACAACATAGCCAGTGTATAGCAGTCCGTACCACTATCTCAGAGTAAGGTAGAGAGGCTGTTTCCGAAATTGAAATGCAATGTGTGTTGAGAATTATAGTCTGCTCATCTTGGAATTGAGGTGTAATAGTTGTACATCTTGGCGGATCCAGAAATTTTAACAAGGGATATAAAAAAAAATTCTAACTTGCACACTGAGTTAATATCCTTAACTATCAAGGGATTCAATAATTCACATATATACCAAAAAGTTCGTCTTTTTACCCTATTCGTACAGTGAATTTTCCAGCGGAGGCAAAACACTTAGCTCCGCTATTGGTTGCGTTCAGATGCATCGACCTTAATGCTTGTTTGAATCTTAGGATGGCAAGTTTCTTACTGTTCATTTGGTTTTCTACACAATTTGTTTCAAGTCCTTTATAATGGTTATTCTTCTAGATTTGAATTAGCTTGAAAGATGTGCCATCTCTTATTGGATTCTTAAATGTTAATGGTTTTCTTTACTGCACAGGTCGACAACTGCGTCAGAGGCAGGTCTTACTCCTGCTACCCCTGTAGATATGATTCATTGTGATGATCTGCTTGGTGCTGATGCTGCCATTGATAACACTCCCCTGGGTGTCTATCCTGGCAGCAATGATGAGAACAATGAGAAGACTCGCAGAGCAGCTACACAATGGGAGAATACAATAACTGGCGTTGGTCAGAGGTTCAATAGTTTTGCTGAATTTCGTGAAGCTCTTCATAAATATTCAATTGCCCATGGATTCACTTACAGGTATAAGAAAAATGATAGTCGCAGGGTAACTGCTAAATGCAAGGTTGAAGGATGTTCTTGGTGCATATATGCATCAAGGTTGCCTACCACTCAGCTTATATGTATCAAGAAAATGAATGGAAAGCATACATGTGATGGGGCTGCTGTTAAAGCTGCCTACCGATCAACGAGGGGATGGATGGGAAGTATAATAAAGGAAAAGTTGAAGGTTGCTCCGAACTACAAGCCAAAGGATATAGCAAAAGATATTGAGCGTGAATATGGCATTCAGTTGAACTATTCTCAGGCAAGGCGTGCAAAAGAGAAGGCAAGAGAACAGCTTCAGGGTTCATTCAAAGAAGCGTACAGTCAGTTACCTTTATTTTGTGAGAAAATTAGAGAAACTAATCCTGGTAGTGTTGCTACAATTGTCACTAAGGAGGGCTCAAGTTTTCATCGCCTGTTTATTGCATTTCATGCCTCAATATCTGGTTTCCAGCAAGGTTGCCGGCCTCTTCTTTTCCTGGACAGCACTCTTCTCTATGCAAAATATCAAGGAACACTTTTGGCTGCCGTAGGTGTAGATGGGAATGATGGCGTCTTTCCAGTAGCCTTTGCAGTTGTAGATGAGGAGACCAATGACAACTGGCATTGGTTTCTTTCAGAACTAAAATCTGCTGTCTCAGGATCGTGTCCAATAACTTTTATTTCTGATTTCCAAAGAGGGATAAGAGAGTCTTTGCAAAATGTCTTTGGTGAAGAGTGTTACCACGGTTTTTGTCTGCGTTACCTTGCAGAGAAACTTAATAATGATTTAAAAGGGCAGTTTTCGCATGAAGCTAGACGCCTTATGATCCAAGATTTATATGCTGCTGCTTGTGCCCCAAAACGTGAGTCTTTTGACCGCTGTGTTGAGAATATTAAAGCTATCTCACCTGAAGTTTACAATTGGGTCACTAGAAGTGAGCCCGAACACTGGGCAAATGCCTTTTTTTGTGGGGCAAGGTATGACCACTTGACATCCAATTTTGGGCAGCCTTTCTATGATTGGGTTGCAGAGGTGAATGAGCTGCCAATAACTCAAATGGTTGATGTATTACGTGGTAAAATAATGGAATTGATCTATACTAGGCGTGTTGAATCCAGTCAGTGGGTTACTACGTTGACACCTTTGATGGAACAAAAACTTCAAAGTGAAACATCAAGAGCGAGGTCACTTCACCTGTTACCCTCATATGGCAGCAGATATGAAGTGCGTGGTGAATCTGTCGAATTAGTTGATACTGATCCATGGGATTGTAGTTGCAGAGAGTGGCAGATTAATGGGTTGCCTTGTTGCCATGCTATTGCTGTTTCTGAAAGCCTAGGAAGGAGCCCCTATGAGCATTGCTCCCCATACTTCTCAACTGAGAGTTACCATGCAACATATGCCGAATCAATCAACCCTATACCTCATTTGGAAAAACCAATTAAAGGTGAACCAGATATGGAGCATACTGTCATCGTTGTTACTCCTCCACCAACAAAACGTCCACCTGGTCGACCAAAGATGAAAAAGGTGGACACTTTTGACATAGTCAAACGTCAAATGCAGTGCAGCAAGTGTAAGGGCCTAGGCCACAATAAGAAGACATGCGGGTAGGTGCTCTGGACTCTTCTCTGTCCAATGAACTGAAAATCATGCTTCTTTCGGTTAGTACAGTATCTTTGAAAGTATAACTAGTCTTACTTGCAGATCGTGCATATCCACTCTTGTATTCACATATTTTTGCTTCATCCTAGCACTCTGATTTCCCCCTTTTTGGGTCCTACAACACTCTGATTTCCTCACACTTATTTCTAGATAGTTCCGGACTCTGAAAGTGTTCCTATCACACTATAGAAACAACCGAGATTGGGAGCAATTTAGTACATTCTCATAAATGTGCAGCACTTCGCTATTGAACGTATAGGCATCTCTTATACTGAGAATAAACCATCGTATACTACTTTGCTTTCTCTTTCCTTTTTCGTTGGAAAGATTTTTGTTGGTGGGCAAGAGGGGATATAGGCCTATTATCTACTCAAAAAACTTCTTTCTCAAAAAATATAATCTACTCAAAGAGGGTTGTTATTGTCTTATCTTGGGATTTAATAGTGTGGAACTTTTTCTTATTAGCCTCATGGATAATTTATTCATTAGTTTAAATTAGCAGGCAAATGTTGCCTAAGTGGTTGTGGCAACTTTTATCCGGAGGTGGATCTGGGGACCTGTTTATGTGTTCACGTGAAGTCGTGAACCAGTGGCTTCTAAAATTTTGACTCTGAACCCAAAAATTGTTGTAACTTGTAATATCAACTTGAGGTTGCCTTAGGTAAATCCTAGATCCGACTCTGCGTCTATCTACCAGTTAAACATTCAGTCATTGAGCTAGTGTTCTTTTACTCAACACATTTGATGATCTAATCAATTCTTGTTCTGCCTGCCGATCACTGTAATTACTATTCACATGAGAGGATTGTTAGATAGCTGAATCACTGCCAAATCCCGGAAATTCCATATTGTGAAACTGTTTCCTTAGACCGTCTTGATTTGTAATTAGACTGTGAAATTATAAATTCATCTATGGAACTTCACGGCAACTGTAAGTCTTGCACGGGTTGCAAGTCATTGATAAGTTACTGCCCATTGCAGGAGAGAACAGTTTTTTTCACCAAGGGAGGGTTCAACATCTACTGCATGTACATAAAAAGTTTTTTTAACCGTGTATATGCAGTATGGTTTTCTAACAAAGGAGGTTCTCGGATGAACCCTCTTCTGCCCCCGGCTAGAGGGCGTCAAATGTTCTACTGCACTTTTCTCTCGATATCCGTTCTATGTTTGATGTCTACTACTGAATTATACTTTTGTCATGTGTGAACAGGAAGGTGAATAATATTGAAGAGCAAGACCCTCTAGTTGATGAACAAGACCCTCTACTTCTCAATGGCTTGGTAACTGTAGAGCTTGAAGAGAATGCAGAATCAATGGAATTGGAATCTTCTTTTCCAATGTAGTTAAAACTTACATAATTAGATACATTTGATAGAGATATCATTTAGGACAAGAGTTGATAGAAAGATTTTAGGTAGGTCTTCTCTCCCTAGTTTGGTGACATTTTATTGTAGTTGCTTTTTGTTAGTCAGATCTTTTTTTGTTTATAAAGCTGTGCTTTGCTAACATTGTACTGGTTCCTCTCTCCCTCCCTCCCTCCAAAGTACCCTCTCGACTTCAATGAGGCGGGGTGGACATATAATTGTCGGAATGACTCAAAACATTAGGGAGTGTATCCTTTTTTTCCCGATGTGTTACTGCTCTATGCGACCGTTTATGTGTTGGTGTTCTATATGACTGGCATAAGACTCGACAACATCCTCCTAGGTGTATGAACCGATCAGCTAGGTAAATAGAATACATTGTTAAGAAGAAAGAATTTTTAAAATAAATATTAAGGTGGAAGTAGTAGAAAAATGTTTTATCAAAATTGAAATGACATAATATAATGTTAGCATGTAATTTTAGTAGTTTTTGGAATTGCTGTAAGGTGAATTTTTCAAAACATCTAAGTTCGTTTGGAAAGCACAGAAAAAGAAATGTATAGAGTATTGCATTAATGGAGGTGTGTAATTTTCGTTTACCCATTTTCTTCAAAATTACTTGTATATTTGATCTAGGCAAAACAATATAACATTTGTTTTTCCTAGCAAACATGAAAAGGGTAGTCTGGAAGCCTGCTATTACAGAATTCGAGAAAGAATCGGACCACAATGTCTATTGTACGCGGACTTATCGTATGTTTCTGCAAGAGGTTATGTCCTAGAAATGATACTATAAAGACTTTTACTAACCGAACATAAGGAAATTGAAAATATTTTCTTCCTACCAAATATGCTCTTGAAATTGTTGTTATCACACACGTTACTATAACAACAATAACAAATTCAGCATAATTTTACAAGTATTGTCTGAAGAAAACAAGATGTACGTAACCTTACTCCTATTTTTGTAGAGCAGAGATGTCGTTTCTGATTGATGCTCACAACTCTCTTCTTTTGTTCAAGCTTAGATCGGCAATGTAAACAAGCCCGCCAAGACAAGACAAGATTATTTAACAAACACATCTAAATTATCGATCTTTTTTCAATTTGCGTGGGCAATATAATAATTGTTGAAGAAAATGCAAGCATGAGAATCAATGAAGTGTCCATTCCGTATTTATTTTAACCAATTAATAAATAGAACCATCAATTCAAAGTTCACCAACCATTGTTATCATTTCTTCTTTCTCTAAAAATGAGTTGTATTTTTCCTTGAAGACAAAATCCAAGATTTGGTTTGGCCTCAAATTTCTTTGGCCTCTTTAGATGAAGCACATACTATTGGTGAAAGAAATTAAAGTACTTGAAATTGCAATTTTGCTTATCAAAGTCTTGAAAGTAATAATTAATCACCATGTCCACCTAAAACTCCTTCTTCTCCTTGTAGGATAGAAGAACCCCTCCCCCCAACAAAAAAATAAAAATAAAAATAAAATTGTACAACAAGTAGTGACATCATATTCCTAAAGGAGATGCTTCAACATTGTTACGGCTATATGTTCCTTCTAGATAGAAATTTATACTTGTTCTACACAAAATAATCTAAATCTAGTCAAGAAATATAAGTAATTATTAGTAGGAGAAAGACATAATGGTACCAACCATGTTGGATATGAGCTTATTATCTTAGGTCGGAACAAGTTGATCGAACCTTCGTTTTTATGTCCTTATGTTCCTCCCTGAGAGGGATGGAATTTCTTTCGCTTTTGGCATGGCTTTGGGCTATTAGCTAATGGGGGTGGGTGGTGGGCGGGGGGCGGGGAGTGAGTGGTTCGCTTTGGGCTATTAGCTAATGGGGGTGGGGTGGGGGTGCGGGGGAGTGAGGTTCGCAGTGGGCTATTAGCTAAGTGGTAGAGTGCGCCTTTGATAATTGTATAAATATGCTTGGCATATAATAGTTCAGTGTGCTAATCTACATCTGATATTGAGATGTGAATTATCCAAGACGCATTAATATAGCATGTCCTTCTGTTTGAATCGGGATTTGTAACCAAACTTCTCTCTAAGGCTGATAGATGGGAATATTCGGATGGAATTCAATATAGCTTTAAGTTTTCGATTCACTCATAGTATTCAGGCAGGACACGTGGATACAAATAGGAGTATGGTCATGGGAGTAAAGATACGATCGGTAAACGTACACTACGACATATGTACGTAACTGTATGTTATGATAATTATGTATATCCAGACATGCATGACAAAATTAAAAATAAAATAAAAATTGAAGTACAGAATGACCGTACGTAACACCATTGTACCTTGTACAATTGGAAGTAGATGTGACCCTATATATTAGTCTGTTAATTTATAAATTAAACAATTGATTTGATCAATATATAAAAAATAAAAATAATCAAGAGTAGGCTTGAGATGAAGGGAATACTAGGGGTCCATAAAAAGGAGCAATAGGCCCAAGAGAGATTAAACTTCCAATGATGGTAAATAAAGGTCTTGGAAAAGATTTTAAAATTGACAGGGATATGATGAGATTGACTAATTATATATTATGGTCCCTCTCTAATTACCTACTTAATTATATCATGAAACATCAATGTTAATAGTGCAATAAACATTACTGTTAGAAGCAGTAAGGCAAGTATCATGAGGACCACATTTAGTGAAAGAACTTGTGGTAGAGACATTCCATCCATGAGCTATTCACTTTGGAGGTTAATTATAACTTAATTCTAGATATATTAAATAATGTAAAAGAATTTTCAGAAAAAATTATAGGTCAGAACGTTTATGTTGGGCTAAATCAATCTAAAGCTACTCTTAACATGACGTGATATTGTCCGTTTTGAATTAAGCTTAGACAGTTTTTTCAAAAGACCTCACATGACTAAGATATGTAGCTTCCTAATCTTTTCAACTTCCAACGTGGGACTTTGTTTGCACACCCAACAGTCTGTAGGAACAAAGATTAGACTAATCACGATAACTGTTTAAATTAAATTAAGTTCAATCTAATTAAATCCGACACTAAAATAAAGTGATTCTGTTCTATCTCTATTTTCTTTGAGTTAGTTTGTCACTAAGATAATAATTCTTATCTCATTTGTCAGGTTAATTTGTATATATGCATACTAATGTTTATATATGCATTCTAAAATGTTGTTCCGTATTCTAATTAGATGTTTGAATGTAAACTATCCTCCGCGACAACAAAAATTATCCTTTCCGGTGCTAGTAATAAATATTCTATTAAATGAATTTCTGCGAGAAATGCTATAATTAGAACTTGTTAAAGTCTTCGACTTGCACAATATCTTCTTTCATTTACGATAGATAAAAATAAGCGATAACATACTTTATTCTCTTCTAATGCTCATTATTTGTTTGAAAAATAAAACAAATATATTGAATACATAATAATAAAAACCTTAATTTATCCTAACAATAGGTTTTGTAAAGCCAATTATGTCTTTTCTCACTAATTACTTACTTAATCACTTGGTAGACCCCATACCCCCTTCACCCCACCCCCTTCCACTCCTTGCCCCCCCTTAAAGCTAAGAATAATCATTCTCCCATTTATTTACTTTCTTCTAATAAGCGTCTTTTTTCAAATGATTTGCATATTACTTTCAAATTCAGCTTCCTATTAAGCAAATATCATTCACATCAAATATGGTGAATGATTTGCATCACACCAACAGATCCTCCTCTCCTTTTCATAATCATCATTATGTTTCTTTTAATATTATTTAAATAGTAAAATTAAATAATTAATCAAAAAAATCTCTCGTATTTCCAACATGCAAAACATGTCAATCTATGTATATGAATATTAAATTATTAAATACATTCTAATATGAATCCTCGATTGCCGACAGTTTTTAATAATCAAAGATTAAGTTTAAGATTCTTGATTATTACAGTACTAATTAAAAATTATTGTTTAATTGCATTGATGAAGCTGTAAAGTGATTAATTAATTGAGGGTACTTTTAATTTTATTATATAGCTGTGATGGTCTACTAAGGTTCTTTAGTGTCTATTCTTTTGGTTACACTAAAACAAGCTAGAAATTGATTTGAAAGAATTTTGTCCAAATATAGTACAGTGTAACATCCAAGAAATTGCAGAAAAAGGACCAATAGGGATGTTTTTGAATTATTTTTAAAAATAAATTTTGTTACGTATCGGACATAAGTTTTTATCGTGATCTGCGAATAAGTTAATTTTGTCTATAAGATAAAATTTGAAGATACTCTACAAGTTACAGATGATGAAACAATAATGTAATGTGTAGCCTATTGACTTGTGAACAATAAATACAATCGATCTTTATTTATAAGGTAAAACTTGTGACCATTTGAGCAGGTTCATTGCATTGAAATGCCGAGCAAAAGTGGTTTATATTATTATGACACAACTCATACATTCGCGGTGGTTATAGAGATCATTTCTGCAAAACATGTGGTCAATTGAACAAATTTACTATATATTAAAATGTCCTTCACTCCTCTTATAGCCCAAATTAATTTATGTTCATCGGTCATTATGGAGATCGTTCTTGCCAATTACCCTGTAACATCTAAAAAATTCTACTGCTAACGAATATGATGGAATGAATATGATTTTTCAATTCTTAATTAGAGGTTTCAAGTTCGAGTCATGAGAATGGATAAACTGATGTAGGAAACACTTCTTTAATTTCCCTTAGTGATCCTTAAACGCGTTATGAAAATTCGAGTCTTGAGAATGGATAAACTGATGTAGGAAACGCTACTCCAATCTCTCTTTACGTGAGCCTTAAACGCGTTATGAAAATCTGAATTAGTCGAATAGCGAGTCTCAAACACAAATGGCTACCAAAAAAATATCTCAATAATTCTGAATCATGTGTAGTGACTAGTGATGAAATGATTTTCAATTCCAATAGGTGATAATTTTGACTTTTTCGAG
Organism: Capsicum annuum; assembly: GCF_002878395.1. Taxonomy (NCBI): domain Eukaryota; kingdom Viridiplantae; phylum Streptophyta; class Magnoliopsida; order Solanales; family Solanaceae; genus Capsicum; species Capsicum annuum. The sequence continues at coordinate 3,043,281 of NC_061111.1, forward strand.
TAATCAGTACGAAAAAGCTTATAAATTGCAAAATTAGAAAGTAGTAATAATAGACAAAGTTGCTTCCCTTTTTTATTGATTGAAACCCAAGGATGTAACTAAAGTTATCCAGTTTAAATTATTTAAGTTGGCAAATTCCCATCACTAAGAGTTGGAGGATTTTTATTTATTTTAAAAGTAAGCACTACAACTTTTTCTTATTTTTGTAATAACACTAGTTGCCAAGCTAGCTTACCTTACAAATAAAAACTAAAATCATCTCTACATACATTTTGCCTAGCCACAGTTATTAATAGTCGACGGTGATTCGAGCTTTGAGAATGAAGAGCTTTTTGATATAAAATATTTTACCTTTTATCGTGAATTTATTTGATGCAAATCTTGAATTATTGTGCTAGTGCGCTTTGAATACATGATTAATTGAGATGACATGTACAATAACATGTAAATGTTTTGCACTTCTAATCTGATGGCCTAAAAGTACAGTAAATACTTGTTAGAGTAAAATATACGGTACCCCTCGAAGTATGATTAAATTTTCTACGACACATTCTAATTTTACGGGGGTTCTGTTACCTCATGAACTAAATTTTAGTGTATTTTTGTCAATCTTTTTAGTTGACGTAATACCTTTTGTCAAACTTTTTAGCTTACGTGGCAACTTTGACGTGGACTCCATTTTATGTAATAAAGGTGCTATGTCAACACAAAAGGGTAACAAAAATACGCTAAAATTGAGTTCAGGGAGGTAATAGGATCCCTGTGAAGTTGGAGTGTGTCGTAGCAACTTTGGACATAGTTCGAAGGATACTAGATGCTCTCTTACTTGTTATAATGATTAAAGTATATTGATATATAGTAAAAGTTCTTTACACCAGCAAATTTGTAGTTAGAGATGTAAATTACTAACATATATATGTCATTAGTATAAATTATTTACTTGTAGCAAGTAATTTGTTTCAGCAAATTTGTAGGTAGAGATGTAAATTACTAACATATATATGTCATTAGTATAACTTATTTACTTGTAGCAAGTAATTTATTTCATTTTCATGAGATCTCACATAATCTAATTAAGGATTAACTGTACGTATTCGTTTGACTTTGGGTGACATGATAATGTGGATATATATAATTAAACTCTCAGGAAAACTGCTTCTCAAAGGGTAGGGTAATCTTTTGGAAATATGAAGAAGGTGTTTTTTTTTTTTTTTTTTTTTTTTTTTTTCAATTTGGTATTTGAAATTTATATTGAGGCTTGATTAAATTTAAATATTGTATGACCTATTTTTTAGTGTGACGCTTCAAATAAGGTTTTTTTTCATTTCAAAAGCTCAAATCTTAGACATTTAATTAAGGATACCGAAATCTCAACTGTCGACGCCAAAGGGACATTTGGTGTGAGGTATAAGGTATAATAGTCTCTAAATAAATTGTAGAATTATTTTATCCCATATCTGATTGGAGTATATTAGTAAATTTCGGGATTATTTATCCCACCATTTATATCATAGAAATGAGATAAGTTATCTCATATATGTGATGAAATAATTAATTTTGAAATAACTAATTTTAAAATTAATTATCTCTAAATAACTTTTTTTCCAACCAAACGAGTCTGTATTTAAACATGTGTGATGGCGGCTAAATGAAATAAAAGCAAGTAGGAATATAATATAGTATGAGATTACCTTTTATAGAAAGCAATTAATAGTCTAACATAATTTGATTGGGTGAAAATGAATGTATAATAAACAAATTAAATAAAAAGAAGAACAGTATAAGAGTCTAATCAAGAAATTAACGTGCTTAGTAGTTAATTTTAAACAAATAAAATCAAATAACGTCAATCATGTTAATTTTTTTTTTTCCAAATCTTAGTTTGTGAAACAAGCAAAGTAATGATTTAATGGTGCTTTAATTTGATTTACAAGTTTCTTAATCATGTTGGAATTAAAATTACGTCCTCATATATACTCAAAACTAGAATTCATAATGTATAATTGTATAATTTGAATTTTTTTTAACCAATTCATTCTTTGTACTTTGTAGTAATGCTTTAAAAGAAAGAAAAAGAAAAGCCCACTAACTATGACTTTTGTTTGTGAAGCAAAATCACATTCTTCAATCGTTGTCTTTATTATATTAGTCTTTTAAAATTAGTTTGTTATAAAAAGAGTTAATAACACATTTTTATATATATTTAAAATAATTGTAATGTGTAGTAACTTGCTAGCTAAATATCTTTTTTTTTTTTTTTTTTTTTATAGTATTTTGAAAATCTCTCATACAGTGCATGACAAGAGCGCTATACGCGAAGTATGTGTCAGAGCCACGTCGTCACACATTCAAATAAAAGATCAATATATATTTAAGTAAAGAAGGGTAATTAATAGGTTGACCATACTATCCAATGAGTTTCAAAATCGAGCATCACCAACACTCAATAATTTTTCGATATAAAAAAACTCATAATCTTAAAAATAAAATAGATTACATATAACAATAAGTGAAATTTGAAAGTGATCTGACAGTATAAAAATTCTTTACATCGTCAACATCAATGTGAAATTGTGAATATTACTTAATCTCTAACTTAAAAGTACACAAGTGATGTAGACTAAAATTATGTAAAATCTTCATTAACCCCACCCCCAGCCCCAACTCCTCACCCCACCCCCAATCACCATATAATACACAAGTGATGTAGACTAAAATTATGTAGTAAAATCTAGATTAACTCCCCACCCCCACCCCCACCCCACCCTCAATCACCACCACACTATGTGATCTCACAACTTACGTACATGACTTGTGGTAGAAAAAAAGAAGCAAGAAAAAGATAGCTAAAGGTACTCGACCGAACAAAACGGCATGGTTGAATTAAGTACGTGAAAAATAAAATATTTACTATTGGAGTTTGTTACAAAATACACAATTTGTCTACGTAGAATTAACAAGACATAATAATTATAATGGAATTAATTGAAAGACTTTTTGATACACATAGTGACCCAATAGCAGAGTCGTATGTCCTTGGTCGAAAAATTACACTCTACTTTACACGTAGTATATCGGTAAAAATAATTTTTTTTTAATGTATATGCATTATATATATTGAAACCTCTTGATTTCTTTGTGAATTTATTTTTTTATATTTGATACTTCTTCGTGAAAAATCTGACTCCGCAACCGTAGTGACATAGAATAGAAAGTTGATGGAACGTCATTTTAGGGTTAGATGGAAACTAGTACTCCACAACATGGGACCAAATTGAATAGTAATTCATGTCGGCACTCTTTGTAAGATCATCATTTTATGGAGTATTTATAGCTATATGGAGATTGAACAAACACTAATTAATCACTTTGTGTGTGTGTGTTTAAACTAATCATATTTTAAGAACAAAAGAAGAAGGGTTATATGGGGCACCATTCATGCTGTAATCAACAAAAGGTAAAGAGAGGACTTTGGTCCCCAGAAGAAGATGAAAAGCTTATCAGATATATTACTTCTCATGGTTATGGCTGCTGGAGTGAAGTCCCTGAGAAAGCTGGTCTCTTTTATTTTCCTCTTTCTTGATCAAATTAATCTACTCTATTCTTCTTTACATTCTATGAATTCATTATTAGAACATATATAGTAGTAGTATACAATATATTCCTGAGCCGGGGTCTGTTGGAAGCAGTCTCTCTACTTCATCTGAGGTAGTGGTATGGACTACGTACACTTTACCCCCACTTTGTGGGAATACACCGGGTATGTTGTTGTTGTTGTTGAGTATACAATATATTGAGTCGATTACAAGAGTGACAGAGACAGAATTTTCACTGAAAAAGTTCAGCATCGATCATCTATTAATACTATATGTGACATTGCATATGGTCGAATGAACCTCCTTCCATCCCCCTAGCTCCATTATCATTTGTAATCTAGACTTGACGCATCGGGTTCCATTAGACACTACTAACAAACTGGTGGAACTTCCAACGAGCAGATTGTTGAAGTGTGTAATCATTTCATCTAAAAGCTTAAGCTGTTAGAGAAAGCACACTTTTATTATTTAATTATATTCTCAACACAGAGTATATGCATGTGCGTTTGGAAAGATATATTAGTAGCGCGCACTTATATAAAGAGCATAATTCACTAACGATATAATGTACAACATTCACAAGACATAATTCAGCTTGTATTAGTTATATTCATTTCCAGTTGCCAGATGCAAACAACATTTGTTGAAGAATAAAATTTCATTGCTGTTGTTGTTGTTGTTGTTTAGTTTAGTTTTTGGACCCTTTTGATTTGTGATTGACACGTAGTTAATTAATTGATTGATGGTTTTTCTTTTTTTCATGTAGGGCTACAAAGATGTGGAAAAAGTTGTCGTTTGAGATGGATCAATTATTTGAGGCCTGATATTAGAAGAGGAAGATTTACCCCTGAAGAAGAAAAATTGATTATCAGTCTCCATGGTGCTGTTGGCAACAGGTTAATTTCAATTTCTTACTAATAAAAATGTCCAACTTTTATATTGCATTTTAAGCCTTATTCAACTTTTAGTAGCCACTCAGTGTGCGATATTCATATTATATAGAGCCCCAAATAATCCAAATTCGCACTATGCATGTAAGGTTCATTTAAGGAGGAAGCTAATTAAGCACGTTCTAACACGATTTTAGTAAGTTTGAGACTTCTGACTAAGCGTGGAGGAAACATATTCATTTTGGTGATCTTTAGTAATCTAGCTGGCTAGTTAAACTTTCTTTAGGTTTAACCACAAGGGTTGGTGTGGTGGTTGGTTCAGCGCCTCACCCCTTAAGCAAGAGGTTGGGGGTTCGATCCCCACCTCTGGTGAATGGAGAAAACTCTGTAGCCAGTTTCTTACCGTTTAGTGCGCTGACAGTGGAACGGAGAATTAGTCTCACGATTGCCGACTGTGGGATACCTCGGAAACAAAAAAAAAAAAACTTTCTTTAGGTTCATATATAATGTACATTGCTCAATAACATGTAAGTTAATATTACAAATCAAATATAGGCTTTCTATGCACATTGAATATATAATTGAAATAACTCTTGGTGTGAATTGGGACTTGAAGTAGTGAAACTTAAGTATTCACTTCTATTTAGCAGCTTGAAAAAAAAAAAGCTCCTTTCTACTTCTAATTATGTTTCACTTTGAAAGCAAGATTCTGACAATATATTATTTTATTAAATTATGTACATATGACACACACTAAAAACGCACTTAGAATTAATTTCATTGTCAAAGCAGTTTCTAAAATTGACGTTAAAGAGGCAACGTCAGCTGTTTTTTCAGTTGATAAATATACTCAATTATTTGAATAGTTCCTCTTGGTTTTTACTGTTTAATTATTTTATTTTCAATTCGATATCATAATATTACTAGAGTTCATGACAAGTTACTTGCCATTAAACTGAGTAAATATAGTGACACATTTAGAGCGATATGTTTCAACTTTCAAAAGTCTTGATCGATATAAACTTCGTGTTCAGGTCACATAAAATGAAGTGAGTGAGTATAGTAACTTATTTTGGTATTAAAAATGAATTTAACTTAAATATATTGAAAGTGTACATGTAGAGATTTTCTACTATCACTGTATTTTTATAAAAATACTGTAGCACGTTAGATGTCCTATTTTTTAGGTTACTAACCATACTTTTAATAGCAACTATATCTGCATTCGGTGTTTACACAATATAATAGAATACATGATATATGTCATGTATATGTTTCGAATGTTGAGAAAAGTATTACGTCTTACAATTATCTTTTATGTGATCTGATGATATATAAATTTCTACATCTTATAGTTATCTCTCCTAGATTGACGTTTAACTTATATTTTCTAACATTACCTATGTAAAATTGTAGATGGGCACATATCGCAAGTCATTTACCCGGAAGAACAGATAACGAGATAAAAAATTACTGGAACTCTTGGATTAAAAAGAAGCTGAAAAAGCCTTCAAAGCCATCAGCAAACACAACTTCTATTACTGATCATCATCACCAGCAGTCACATCAAAGATCTCAATTGGTTAATTACAACACAATTACAAGCCAACAAGACATATTTTTCACTCAAGATCTTGGAACAAAATCTCAAGTACTCCTCCAAGATTCTACCCTATTCAATTCTCCAAGCCAATTGTTCTTTTTCGACAGTGGTTCACTCGACTCTATGACAAATGCTATTATTAATGATGCCACAAATCGAAGTACTACTACTAATAATGCCTCGTTGTTTCAAGAAACATCTACATTGAACTCAGAGTTCTGCTGGCAAGTCGATCAACAACAACAACAACAACTTCAAGTACAGACATCTTCGTACGCGATAGGGATGGATTCGAATTATTTGCCACCATTGATAGAGAGTATGGTACCACCTATGGAAATACCTCGTAATAATAACAACAACAACAATATTATGGTGGAAGGGCAAGAAAATAATAATCAATTGGATGAATGGAGTAGTCAAGTGGACACACAACAATGTTGTCCAAGTTATCTCTTTTGGGATCAAGAAAATGGATCAATTGGTGGTGATCATGAGATTAATATAGATCCAACTACATCAAACAATATGGGACAAATATTATCTTCTTTTCCTTCTTCTTTATGATGATGATTGAAGATTTGAGATTTTTTTTTTTTTTGGTCTTTTTTTTTTTTTTTTTTTGAATTATTTCGGGAGGTTTGTTATTAATTGAGTTGTGAGATAGATTAGAGAGTGAAATGAAAGTTGTTAATTAAAAGTGTTTCTTTGGACATATTCTCAAAAATTAAAAGAGAGGAAAATAACATTGAGTTTGATGTATGATAAATGTTTCATTTGTCCTTCAATTTAATTCACTTATCAGTATTAGAGTTTAAGTTACATATATTTTCGATCAGATGTTAATGTAAGAAATTTTTACATTATTAGATCATGTTTAACACTGTAATTAATAGATAACTTGTTTTATCGTCAATATTACCATTTCTGTTTTGAGAAGGCTTATATGTATATCATTGGTATGACTTGATAGTGTAAAACATTATTTACACCAGTAGCAAACATTATCAATTTTCTTTTGACATAATTATTATATGTATATATGTAGATCAAAGCAAAATGAAAGTATTATGTATAAATACTAAAAATGACACTGCTTGCTATTATACTGATTTATTCATCTGCTCACTTATTTTAATATTGACACTGCTTATAAAAATCTTGAGTTACTGCTTTACATCGATGGAAAAATCTCTTTTTGCAAAACAAACAAAAACAAAAAAACTAAGGCATAATACATAATAACTTGGTCTCAACTTTCATTTATGTACTTCAATTTTGAATGTGCATAAATAGATACTTAAATTTGAATAAAGTTTAACTACATACATGCGTCCTCCATGGCATTTACGTGGAGACTACATGGCGATCTCACGTGAATTGCTACATAGATGCCATGTAGGATGTGTGTGCGCATACTTGTTCAACTTTATGCATGCCTACATGTGCACACTCAAAGTTGTAGGACATAAATGTCACCTAAGGTCCGGTTAAAGGCCACCTTTATGTATCAACAAACAACATAAATTCCGACAGTTTGGAGCTTAATTACAGAAAATCTCGATATTCTGCATGATTACTGAAAATCTCAATTTTGTTCTATCGAGATACATAATTAGCTTCTCATACATCGAACAAAGATACATTTGTTTCTTTTGTAAAAGATACATAATTAGCTCCCAATATATTTTTTTCGATTTTGCATATGTTGAGATATATAATTAGTTCTCGATACATTCAACAAAAACACATAATTAATTAAAATTTTTATATTAAGAGTGAAAATTTGTATAAATATAATAAGTTGATGTATATTTTTATGTTATTTTTCCTTTATGTATTATGCCGAAAAAAAGGAAAGATACATTCTATAGTAAGGACTAGGAATAATATAGGTCCAGTTTGGTATGGACCAACTTTCAGGTTTGTCCACTTTAATCTTTTCTCGTTGTATAAACAACATAAATCCCCTAACTTAATAAAGTAATTACACAAAATTTCCTCTTATTTTCTCTCTCCTGAATTTTGGCAAATATACTCATACAATCGTCAACATATTATACATTGTTGGAATGTATAATGAAACTGTTATTCCTAAATTTAAGGAAATTGATATTCTTAATTATATCACTGTTCCTTAATTAACGACAATAATTAAATATTTTTAACGCATATATGGATAAAACTAGTAACTGAAATTTGAATTTAAAAAAAATAAAAAATTATACAAGTCAAATTTTATTTTCTGATTTATTTGATTGAAGATTTGGAAACGAAAAAAGTTCTATTGCTGCAAAAAAATTCTTCAAAAAAAATCCCATAAAGCAACAAAATACTTCTACATACGTTCTTCAAAAATTCCAAAAGTATCATGAATATCCCAATATTGCTGCGGAATTCTGAAATTTGGGAGTCAGAAACTAGTTATAAGTCATACAAAAATGACGCAATAATTATTTTGGAAAGTATTACTTTCTTGAAAGTGATTTCTACTATCGCCATGGAGTTGGATATAGACGAAGTGCGTAAAAAAATTGAAGTGAAATATGTGGTTGAAGGAAACTCTTCTTTAATTGTAATAAGAAACGACAATGGAGTGAGGGTTTACGTTGAGTTCAAGAAACAACTTGCTGGTTTGGTTAATTTTTCGATTTGTATTTCAAGTTGCGATAAAGACAATAGTGAAATAGAGTTTGATAAAGCCACTGGTTCTGTAATGTGTATCGAGGGTAGTGAATATGATTCAGTTGCGTTGATAGTTGTTGAAACGGATAATCAGTATGCTCTATATGTGCCTGAAATGGAAGTTAAAAACTTCATTACTTATTGCAAGAATACTGAAATAATGGTGAGTCAGATATACAAGGATAAGGAAACTCTTGTTTCAGTAATGTCAAGACACGCAATAGCGAATGGATTCAACACAAAAACGAAACGATCCGACAAAAAAAGGTATGATATCATTTGTATCTCCTGATGTTATAACATATTGATTTTTTTATTAAGAAATTTATGTTGTGTATTTTTTTGAACTGTTGATATGTAATGCTATCATACAAATGTATAATGTGATTTGTTATGTATTGGTTAATGTATAATTAAATCGTGCAAGGTGAAGAAATGTATGATGCATTGATTTAATAGATTGTGAACTCGTTTGTCTGTTATTACTAATTTTTTAATTAAAAATTTTGAATGTATAATTTAAATTATATATTTAGAGATATGTATAATATAACTGTGGCATTATTTTATTTTTTTTGTTATTAATATGTTATGTTTTAATATTTCTATTTTATACATTGATTAAGTTTTTATGAGTTGTTACAGATATGTACTGATAAAATGAATACATATTTTACGAAATTTAATTCTTTGATTAATGTGTTGTATTATTTATTTTTTATTATTTAAAAAATGAATGTATAATTTATATTATACATTCAGAGATATGTATAATATTACTGGACAGTTGCTGGAATACATTTATTTTCTTTCTATTCGCTAGATTAATACTTTTAGTTAATACAATGACTAAGTTTTTATATTTTGATGAAGCTATGTACTCATTTGTCGCAACGAAGATTGCCAGTGGGTCATGAAGGCCTCTTGTATGAACGAATCGGAATTGTTTGTGATTAAAATATTTGTTTCGGAGCATAGTTGCAGTCTTAGGGACCGAGTGCTGAATAATGTGGTTGCGACAAGTAATTTTGTGAGTGAATTTACTGCACCAAAATTAATCAATCACAAAAGAATACACACCCCTGCGGACATTATCGAAGAGATGAAAGCTGTTTACAGAGTCGACATTAACTACATGAAAGCATGGCGCGCAAAAGAAAAGACGATTGCGATGCTTAGAGGTGGACCAGCAGATGGATATAGAAAAATATCCCGTTATATATATATGTTGAACCAAGTGTATCCCCAATCGCACATTCGGATGCATAAGGCAGTAGATAACGAGTTTAAATACTTGTTTATTGTATTGCGTCCGATGATTAGGGGTTTTGAATTTTGTAGACCTGTTGTTATTGTTGATGGGACACATTTAAGCGGTCCATATGAAGAAACATTTGTATCGGCAAGCACATTAGATGGTGCAGGTATTGTGTGTTTAATTTTTTTTTTTTGTGTTGTACTTTTTTTTTGTTTTGTTATTTACTATATATATTTTATCTTATGCATTGTTAAATTTTTGTGCAGGTAAATTCTTATGCAGGTAAATTTTTGTTATTTACTATATATTTTTTTAAATGATTTGACTTTTTTAATTTATATGTAGGTTGTATTCTGCCATTAACTTACGGTGTTGTTGATTCGGAGAATGACAACGCATGGATTTGATTTTTTCAAAAGTTTAGAGAGGCATTTGGTGAAAAAGACAGCATGTGTGTTGTTTCAGACAGAAATGAAAGTATCATAGAAGGTGTAAGCATTGTTTATCCTAATGTCCCTCATCTAGCATGTATATGGCATTTATGGAAAAACGTTTGCACCCATTTTAGAAAAAGTAAAGATAGACTTAGTGACCTTTATTATTCCATGGCTGAATCTTATAAAAAAGAAGATTTTGAATATATTATGTCAAAGGTTGCTAAGGTTGATCAAAGAATTAAGGAATATCTGGAGGAAGCTGGGTATAAAAAATGGGCTAGGTGTCACTCACCAGTAAATAGAGGTAGAACGATGACTTCAAATATAGCCGAATGTATTAATGATTGTTTGATTGAAGCTAGAAAACTTCCTATTCTAGGTTTCCTAGAAGAAGTTAGAATCTTATTTGCTGCATGGAATTGTAAGAACAACAAAATTGCATCGTACACAAATACAACTCTTGGCAGAAGATTTAAAGAAACTCTAACTCATAATGGTGTTAAAGCTTTGCGGATGATGGTATGTGTTAAAATAATTATGGAGCAAAATTTTTTTTTTGCATTAAGTGTATATTAATATTTTTGCATCTGAAACATGTTATGCCTTTTGGTAACAGGTTAAACCAACAGAAAGTTATCTTTATTGTGTTTATGATTCGGGACGGAGGTAAATTGTAAATATTGAGCGTGGCATGTGCAATTGTGGTCGATATCAAACTGATGAAATACCTTGTCCACATGGAATTGCCTTATTAAAAAATAAAAATGTGGATGTAAAGGATTATGATCGTTATTGCGCTGAATTGTACAGGCCACAAACCATAGTGAAGACATATGAACTCCCGATAGTTCCAATGCCAGACAAGAAGGATTGGAATGTTCCATGTTTTGTTGATGATGAAGAAGTTTTGCCGCCCAAATATCGAAGACCTCCTGGAAGGCCAAAAAAGGAAGGCATCTGAAATCTAGTGAATGATTGTCTTCAAATTCAAATCGCTGCGGTAAATGCGGAAGAACCGGTCACAATCGTAGGACTTATGGTTTCTTTACAAAGGAATCATGATGAAGATAATATTTTTTTCTACATGTTGATGGTTTGTTTGTTTTTAGTAGTATAATCAGTTTAATTAGATTTCTTTGAAATGCTGGAACAATTAATTTTAAGTTTTTTGGTTGCAATTTGAGTTTCACTTGTTTATTTAATATTTAATGGTATTTGAACAGATTGTGTAATTTTTTATTTATCATATTTCATAACCATATCACTGCAATTTCCAACTGATTGGTATATGTGTTATGTTGATCGGGAAATATAACATTCGCTTAAAAAATAGTTGAAACATAATCTGTATGAACTGTTATACGTTAGTATTTACTGAGTAAGAAATGTATGATTTAGCGTTATACGTTGTGTTGGTGTATTATCTGTCACAGGAAAAAATGTCATTCTATTCAATATTAATTGTTACACATTATACGTTTATATAAAGAATGGTTTTGTTCATTTAAGAATGTATATATTTGATTATACATTTGTATCATTGTATGAAATTGTGTAATAATTTATAAAAGTGATTCTGGTAAACTATGTTTGACAATTTTATTTAAGAAAATATAAAGTGTGACAACAGGATACTATATGTAATGTGTAACATATATTTAACGTATTAATAATTAGTGTAATGTAGTTTTACCTGAAAAGAAAATTTACGTTACAGTAAACATATTATGTGTTCAAATGCAATGGCAATATATTTTTATTTTTTGTTTGTACACGTCGTAAAAAAAGAATATAAGGCAAACTCAATTTCGACTAAGAAAAACTTTATATCATAACAGTATTGTGTAAGAAACTGCTAATCAATTGTTTCAAAAAAAAAAAAAAGACATACATTAAATGTTCATTAACCATAAGAAAGTATTACTAGGAGTGTGTAACATTAAACACCAAAAATAAGAAATAGTTCTATCAATGCCAACAATTAGAAAACATTGCTACTCTAAAGTAACAATTGCATTTGCTTCAATTTCTTCGATAACACTTTTCCTTGGTCGAGGCGGATCTCCATTATCACTCGTGTACCCTTCATTTGCCTTTTTCACTCCGTAATGTCACAGTAAGGAAGCATAGCGTGCACGTTGACATACAGAATCAAACCCACATGAATGAACTTGTAGTCCTTCGCTTAATATTTCTGCATAGGCACACACAAATACGTCACAGTCCTTGAATTCAAATAATAATAATAATAATAATAATAATAATAATAATAATAATAATAATAATAATAATAATAATAATAATAATCAGTAAATCAATTCTAAAATTATTATACATGAAAAATAAACTGTAATTTACTTACAAACTATCAGACGTTTGTTGTGGGATATTTTGCACATAGTCAACATCAAATGGTATTTCATTTACAAGACCAGTTTGCTGAGTAATCTTCCCTTTGTAAGCTTCAAGTGATGGCCAGTCAGTTCACTCGGTCTTATCATAAAAGTCATTGTCTGATAAGTAAGTTGGAAGCATAATTGCAAAATTTTGTATTTCAATTGGAAGTTCTTTTTTTCTTTTACTTGAAAGTGATTCATACACACGTATTAATCTTTCCTTCAAAACAATCACTGCCAATACCCAATGAAATTCTTTACCGCAGTTAATTGGAACATATACCTCATCAACCATATACCATGGTAATCCAGTAGGCATACAAAATCCCTGAATTATATTAGCAATAACATTTTTATTCTTAGCCACCACAATTGATTCTGCATAATCTTGTTACGTGGATAGGTCAACTGCCGGTTTCGCTGGATAATAACGAGTATGTGTCTTCTCAACATATGTTTTAAAGAAGCAGCTTGTCGTTGTATATCTATAATTATCACCCAATTAAATCTTTGATTTCTTTCTCAAGTGGTAGAAGATCACATCAAAATGCTACAAGTGAAAGCAGGGTAAAATAGTAAAAACGAATCAAACAAAATCAGTAGCTTCGACCTTAATTGTTTAGTAGATGTATGATATACAACTATTGTACATGACATGTTGGTTAAAGTTGAAGAAATGATAATGAAAAATACTGCATGTATGATATGTTATCATACACTGGTTAACATGTATAATATGTTATTATACATACGTTTTAATGTATGCTATATTATGCTATTGTTGAATATTAAGTATCAGCAAAAGGACTTATGATATGGATAATAGTTAGAATAAGTTACCTCATCGTTCCAGCATGTCTTGCGTTCGGACATCAAGTAAAACTAATTTTTTGATTGTGGGTATGCAACGACAAAGTCCAATTGTCTAAAACCTAACCCAGAAGCATTTACTCGATAGTGGTTGTCCGTCTCTTTCCTGTAAAATAATCATTGATTACACATGACAGTAATCATTTAGATTAAGATGGCAAAGTATTGTTAGGTAAAAATATAATACCAAATTTCTTACTTGGCAGAATGAGTTTTCAGCAATCCTACGGCAATCCACTGGGAGTAATCAATCATCAATTCGTTAGGCAAATCTTGGTTGATGTTGTACCCATTAAAAGCAAACTTCAGTTTCTCCTCTTTATCGATATCACCCGCATCCTTGGAGCCAGAACCATACTTTGAAATGTATGGTGACCTTAAAATATTGGACTTCTTTCTTTTTCGTTTGGCAGGTGCTTTTTCTTTTGACGCTTGAAGCTCCCAAACCTAAGCATCAGGGAAGTCAAGTGGAATCTGACTGTCTGGAAGGTCCCAGTGTCTTTCGGTCATTTTATCTGAAGCACCAACATCCAATGACTTTGTAGAGGAAGGTGTTGACAGACCAAATAAAATTGTATCTACA
>NC_061111.1:3060598-3082781 GCF_002878395.1 Capsicum annuum
TGCTTCACAGTGTTGAAATCCTGCTGCCAGGAACTCATTAACTTTTCAAATGCGACCTTCCCCCATGGAAAGTGAATATACCGACCGTCCTCAATAATTTGAAAGTGCGCAACACTGATTGGTGCTTCCTTATTCTGAGAAAACATGAATGTATGAACAAAGAACAATATCGCCAGGTTCAGAGCGTCTTCAGCGTTATCAAAGTTTCCATTCTGCACTCGTGTTATCAGTTTTGAACGAGTTATTGATCCTTTATTGTTGGAAAAATACCTCGATATCAAAGCTTATTTAGATGATGAAGTATACATATAATCATTAATATTATCGGTACACTTCAGACCGCTTATAATGGCGAATTCAAGCATTATAAATTTGAGGATTTCCCCTTGTACCCAAACATGAGGCTCGTCTTTGTTATCCTGTTGAATTTTAAGCATGAGTAGGGCACTTTGAAATCTGTCCTATCTAGTTGCACCATGGCAAATTCAGAAATATGCCAAAAATTGTATTTCTAAATGCTCCCAGTACAATCTCTCCAAAATATTCCTTTATCCTTTTTCCGAAAGCACAGTTACATAAGCTCCCCATATGCAATAGGTGTGGTGGGACTTTATCAATTCGGTATTTCATGCCCTAAAAAAAAACATAACATGATTAGCTAACAGTTACTGATTATATGATGTTCATTTATACTTTCATAACATAAATCAGACCAACATTAAACAATTGTTAGTCATATATGAAGGGTAACTTATAACTGTATAAGGTTAAAACTAACACATGTATAATGTTAACATATACATTTGAAAAATAATATAAGCAGTAAAACATGTGTGATGGTTACTTATTAAAGAACAGTTAGTCATGTATGAGAGTTATTATGACAATTAAATTGTTAGTCATGTATGAGGGTTAATTATACATTGACAATTAAACAGTTAGTCATGTATGAAGGTTAATTATACATTGACATAATTAGCTAACAGTTACTGATTGTATGATGTTCATTTATACTTTCATAACATAAATCAAACCAATATTAAATAATTATTAGTCATGTATGAGGTTTATTTATACATTGAAAATTAAACTGTTTAAATGTATAAAAATTTCAGTCCAACATATACACTACAGTTATAAATGTATGATTTTATCTTATACATCTAACATTTAACAAATTATTTAACAGACAAAACATAAACGAAAAATACATTTATAAAAAATTTCAGTCCAACATATACACTACATGTATGATGGTTATGTATACATCTAACAAATTATGATAGACAAAAACATAAACATAAAATACACATGTATGAGGTAACTTATACATTTCAAAAAATAATATCAGCTTTATTAGAATGTATAACCTTTACAATAATATTTCAGAGCAACTATATTATACATTCCTTTGATGAAACACTAATGTATGGTGTAATATTATACATGTCTCAAATTACACATACAGTCATAGTAAATACCTTCGGCAGACGTGGTCGGCCGGAATCATCAAATTTCTTTTTACTTGCTTTTGAAGTAGACTTCTTCGATTTAGAAGCAGCCTTATCCGTCAATTTATTCATTGTAACGGGGTCGTTTCTGTGCTTTGATCGATTCTCTACCCAATCAGGATCCTGTTCATCAAATGTGGCAGGAACAAATTCAAGTGGAATATCTTGTACAGTTGCATCTAACTGAGTAATTCCTAAACTAAAACTTGGAGGATTATCCATTATCAAATAACACTATTTTAAGTTAACAGTATTAAAAATCGAACTAAAAACAAGAAAATCTCAGATCTAACTTGTACCATATGAAAAATAACGAAAAGACAAACTACTTAACTTGAATAAGCTTGAACAATACTATAATTTGAATATGCAAAAAAATAAAAAACGGAAAACCCCTGATTTGGAAAAGTTTAACAAAAAAAAATTAAAAAAATTAATGAAGTACAATATTAAAAACAATTAACTGTTGAATAACTTACAATTTGATAACCACAAGTAGATTTTACTTCAAGTATGCACAAGCACAAAAACCGACCCCACCTTGAATCTCTCTTCACCATCGATGGACTCGCGCACACAGTGAGAGAAATCGAGAGAGATTTGAGAGAGATCGGAAAGAGAGGACAATTAGAGAGAGAGAACCGATTAAAAAAAAGAAAAGGGCTTGGGTTCAGCTTTCCGACAAAATCATCGCCGGAATCATCAATCGAAGAATACCTAATCGTCGTCTGTGGCTGTGACCGCCGAAAATATCAAAAACAACAATCAAAAATCCACCTCACCACCGAAACCCATCGGAAAACGAAAGCAGAAGAGACGTCGTGTTTGAAATCGGGTATGGGTTTTTCATTGGTTTGCGATTTCTGGTTTGATTTTAGCGAAAAATAGTAAAGGGTCTTCCGTAGTTGGGTTTTTGTTCGACGTTGAGGTTCCAATTGGGTCGAGGTTCCGTTGCTTCGGAAATTTCGATGCATCACTGCTTGTTTGGAATAAAATCAACGATTGAGGTCTAATTCTATATCTCTTATCGTTTTTTTCGTGAATATTTTTGAATGGTGTGATTTTTGGTTGATTTTGGTTGATGTGATTTTACTCGTCGTTATTTAATTGATAATTCTGGTGTGAAGTATGTTAATCACATAGTTTATTTGGGGTTAAGTTGGATTTTGGAAAAAAAGATCGAAATTTATTAAAAGTGAATATTGGTTTATGTTGGTTTAGTGACGATTGCTTGATTCAGAATAAACGTAGACTTTGTTAAGTTCGATAGGATCATGTTTAGGCCGACAATTGATAGGCAAACTAGGTTGGGTAAGCAAACTTTAGGACTCGTTGTTTTGTTGAATGTTTGAAATTTTGTTGAATATTTTATTTTCTCGTATTTGGAAAATGTATTCATTTAGCCGGGGAATGCCTCGAGGTATTTGTGTTTATTCACCGGGGAATGCTCCGAAGTATCATGTACTTGAAGACGGCGCACGATCAAGGCCCGAAATGTCGGGTAGAGTAAAGCCATGGAGCGTAGTTTAGGATTAGCCTAGAATAGAATAGGTTTACATTTTCGCATTTCTCATTATTCGGGACTGTATAATTGGATTGAACACTATATTTTGGATTTATTTTATTTCGTGTGTTTGATTGGTTGTTTTATGTGTTTTTGTGTGGTTTATACATTTTTAATGTCAAATTAGCCGATACGTTCCACCAAGAGATTGTGGTCGAACCACGGGATCGAGGGGGTGCCTAACACCTTCCCCTCGGTCAATAGAATTTCTTAGACGGAATCTCTGTTCGCGGATTAATTTTTAGAGTCAAACTGTTTTGAAAAAGGATTTCCAAAGGTGACTTGGCACACTTGATTTATGTCAAGTGGCGACTCTGAATTTAATTGTAAAAGATCCTTTTCAGAACAAAATTTTCATCTTTTTGTCACTTACTAAAAAAAACCCTTTCGAAACTTAAAATTAATTCTTTTTGGAGTTAAAAAAGGAGAGTGACATCCACCATATTCCATGTATCATTCTCCTCAAGGGCAGCTAGTTCTTCATTCATTGCATCTTCCCAACATTTCAGACCACTAGCCTGCATGTAAGTATTTGGCACAACTATAGAATTCAAGGTTGTTAGTAAGGCATATGATCGACCATATTCACCTGTAGAATATCCATATCGGCTTGGAGGAGGAGTATGACGAGATGAGCGTCTAACAGGATCAATGATATTTTGAGGAGGAGGAGGTTGATTATTACGATTTAAAGAAATATTATGCGAGTCAGGTTGGTCAGGTAAAGGTAAAGAGATAGTATTCATCGAAGTAATAACATTATCAAAAAAAGGATCTAAGTTATAAGTAGAACCTATTGTGGCAGAGGACAAATTTGGCGATAGACCAACGGGTAGGTTGTTATGGCTAGCAGAATCATGAGTCATGAATTATTCCAAAAAGGATATAGTAGACAATCGCGAGTCTTTACTAGTATAAGTAAAAGAATTTTCAAAGAAGATAACATGTCGAGATATTAACGACGTGTTGAATCATAACATAAATACCCCTTTTGGATATCATTGTACCCCAAAAAAGTACATTTAACAGCTTTTGAAGATAATTTATGGCGTTCATGGTCTGAAAGAAGAACAAAACATACACAACCAAATACTTTAAGGTGCGAATAGTCGGATAATTTTTTAAAAAGGATAAAATAAGGGCAATTTTGTTTTATAACAGATGATGATTTTCTATTTATAAGATAAATAGACGTTTGGATTGCTTCAACCCAAAATGTTTTTGGAACATTTGATGTATCAAGAAGAGCTAAGGCAGTTTCAACAACATGTCTATTCTTACGTTCCACCACACCATTTTGTTCCGGTGTATAGGGGCAAGAACGTTGATGAATAAGTCTTTTTCTTGAAAAAAACTTGTGAGGTTTGCATTTACATACTCTCCTCCCGAATCTGAACGAAAAATCTTGATTTTTTTCTCAAACTAGGTTTCTATGAGGTTATAAATTTTTTTGACAATGTTTGATACCTCAGATTTGTGTTTCAAAAAGAAAACTCATGTATAACGAGATGCCTGATCAATGAACAATATAAAATACTTGTAACCCATACGAGATATAATTGGAGAAAGTCCCCAAACATCACTATGAATTAAATCAAATGGAATAGAATAAGTAGTATTGCTTAATTGAAAAGAAAGTTTATGACTCTTTGATTTTGCAAAACTCTCACAAGGTAATTTAGAGGGAAAAAATAGTGAATCTTCACCCAACAAATTACAGGATTTCAACATAAAATTTAAACGAAAAGCGTGTGGATGTCCTAAACGAAGATGCCATAAAGTCCACATTTTATTTGAAAACTCAATGTCTTTATTTGAAGCTGAAAGAAAGCAATGATGAAATTTTGTGTCCGGAGATTGAAGAAGAAATATCCTGCCAACCTTACGCCCCCTGGTCATCATTTTCTCTGTCAATATATTCTGAATAATACAACCATTAGAGGAAAAAATAACCAAACAATTTTGTTCTACAAGTTGTCCAACGGATAAAAGATTTGCAGTAAGTTTCGGTACACAAAGAACTTCTGAAAATGGTTTAATAGAACCTATACTCGATGCAGATAAAACATGGCCATTTGCAATAACAATTTCATGTGTGGGACTTGTTTTAGATAAATTAGAAAAAAGTTTTTGAGGCAGCAAAAATTTGATCTTGCTCTGCCCATAATCTGAGTAATCCAGAATAAAAGCACCGGACACTTTTCTTACATTGAGTCGATTCTGCGAGTAGCCTTTCTAATTCAAATTCTCTAGCCAAATTTTGTTGGTTACCGAGGGTATGTAGATGACTCCACATTTCAAATGCTTTCTCAAAAGATGTCAGTTCCATAGCTATATCAATAGAAATGGAATTGACAAGCCATGTTATGATTTTGCCGTTGTTAGCTTCTCAGATTTCTTTTTCTTCGCCTTCTATAGGTGTAGCCTTTGATCCATCCAGAATACCAAGGAGTCCTTTGCCTCTAATGAAAGCCTTGAAATGGAACTTCCAGATCGAAAAGTTATGTCCGTTGAATTTGGTTGACAAGACATCTCGTGGATCCATTCTATTGGAAGAAAAAAAACTGGAGTCGGAGGAAATCAACAAACAAATCCAAAGATTACAAGAAGAGTAACAGATGTGGATAAAGAATCCGAGCCCAAGATGAATCAAATAGATTTTTTGAAAAAAAATGAATATTCAGGTCTCAGAGAGAGAAAAAAACCAAGGCTTTGATACCAAGTTAAATAAAGGAAGAAAAACTGGAACAATATACATGAAATAATTATTCAATCTTCACTGATCATAACAATGAACCTATACAATATTTATACAGAGAAAGGAGTCCTAATTGTCTCCTAATTACTAGCCTAATGATAAGGGAGATCTCTGATTATAGGATTATAGATTTAAGAAAATCAGATACATGATTTAGGGATAATCAGTAGCTGATTTTGTTACACTAAATAAGGTAACGTCTAAATAAGGTAACATCAATATATTGTATGCAATCTTACCTTGCATTTCTATCAAAGGCTTGAACCAGTGACCTCCTGGTCACATAATAATAACTTTACCAGTTACTCCAAAGCTCCCTTTCAACATTTGTATAGAGGTCTAACTAAATTTTTAGTAACATTAAAAACTCTTTTTTGAAATGAAGCATCATCTTTTGAAAAACAAAATCATTTTCAAAATTTGAACTCGAGAATTTAGATAAGACAAGCAACAAGGTGAAGACAATCATCAAGACTTGACTACTAGAGAAAACTCAATAGTAGGTGGAAATTTTTAAGTACAAGTTGGTCTTTGGAAATTGGTATAGACTTCCAACAAGTTGACCCAAGAACCATTCTTCATTTAATTTCATTTTCAACTACTTCATCTAATTTAATAATTTCTTTTGGAAAAAAGAAATATCAATATCTATGTACACACTTTTTTTCCTATGTTACCTACACGCTTAATTAGGTTTTGGATGTTGAAAGTTTTGTTTTTTATTAATATTAATAGTACTATATTTCTATTTTAACATTCAACATCAAGAAGAGAAAAAAAGAACAAGATGACTTTGAACAAATCTTAACAAAGGACTAACATTTTTTCTATGGGGAAAACTTAAAATCTTGACTATTGAACTATATATTGAAAGATATAAAGATTTAGAGTTAAGACCATAACAATTTCATTTTTAATAAAGAAAATGAGAATAAAAATATTCGCATCTAATCTTTCTGGTCTAATTTATGTGAAATCGATTTATGAAGCACAAGTATAAAAAAAAAAGAACAACTTTAAAAACTTTTAATCTAAATAAAATCATAAATATTTGTATTGCTAAAAGTTAGTTTGTTAAAATTAAAATGAAAAATTTAAACTAAATTATTTTTAAATATTAAAAAATAGTATTATTTTCATGACAAAATTTTAAAAAATTGCCACATAAAATAACACATTGAATGTATTTGAGAAGCATACTATAAAACTTATTGAAAATAGATAAGTATAAGTGCTTGCTTATGAATTTATATGTCGCCATTTAAATTTTGAAAGTCTTTAAACGGAGGGTATTTTTATGTGTCTTTTTAACTATTTTAAATTATTAATTATTATAATCTATAGTAATTTATACTCTCTAAATATGTAAATAGTAGTTCATAATTTTTAAAAATTATTTACTCGGATCATTGATCAGACCACAAATATACATTCTATGCAATCTTATTTTACATTTGCAATAGATTATTTTCACTACTTAAATTAGTGACCTCCTAATCATATAACATCAATTCACGATTGCAATTAAAAAATTTTAACTTTCTAAAATTTGAATAGCATCACGTAAATTAAGAAACTATTGTAGGAAAAAAAAAAAAAAAATTCTCATTTCCCCCTATATATATAATGAAGAGTGCACTGAAGTTAGCTCCGGTTTACTCACTTCACGCATTTCCAAAGCCGTGTCCAATGGTATAAATTCAAAAAAAAAAAAAAAAACAATATTTAAACCGCCGACGAGCCACTGTCAAACGCCACTATCACCGGCGACTTCCTCCGCCGGCGACTTTACGCCACCAGTATTATTTACCGTAACGCCGTCGTCGTCATCATGGCTAATCAAGCCGGCGGAGGTTCAAGCACCGGTAATCGTGATATTAGAGGAGTTATTGTACACAGTGGTCAATACGTTCGGTACAATGTGTACGGCAACTTATTTGAAGTTTCAAGTAAATATATTCCTCCTATTCGTCCCATCGGACGCGGCGCTTATGGCCTTGTATGGTAGGTTTCCGGTAATAAATTTAAGTTGTTTGAGATTTTTTTTTTTTATGTGATTCGTTGTTAGAAAAATATTGAATGTTTAACTATGTTTGAGTTTTTTGGAGGTTAAAATTGCTTATTTTGATATAAAAAGTGTGGTGTTTGATCAAGCGTTTGGGTGAAAATACGTGGCCGTTTGGCCATGGTTCATTGAATGTGAAAAAATGTATATATTTTTTTCCAAAGTGAAAAATGATACTCCCTCGCTATTCATTTTTACTTGTCACTGCTTCACTTTTTGAGGTCAATTTGTATGAATTTGGCCAATATGTTATGATGTATAATTTAATATTTTAAATTTAAAATTTAGATAGTCGAAAACTATACGAAAAATGCAATAAGTTGCAATATTTCTCATATTAATATGATGAAAAAATACATCTTAAAATATTAGTCAAAGTTCATGCAGGTTGACCTCGAGAAGTGAAACAGCGACAAGTAAAAGTGAACGGAGAAAATATTTGAAATTGGAGATGTGTTTGGCCATGAATATAAATTGGATTTGTATTTTAATTTTTGTGAGTAATTTGGAGCTGAAAAGAGTGAAACCAGTTTTTTCATTGTTTTTCAAGATTTGGAACTCAACTTGTTGAACTAGGGATTTTCTGCAATTTTATGGCCAATGTGTTCTCAAGATTTCAACTTTGGGAAAAAGTGAAGAATTTTCATGACCAAACGGACCTCTAAGTGTTCCTAGAGAGTAGCAGAGCTGTTTTTAAAAGCTCAATAAAGTAGTTTCACACTACCTTTGGGAAAAAAAGATACACTCAAAAGCTCTTTTAAATAGCTTGATCAAACTAATTGCTGGTCAAAGTGTTTTTTAAATTTATTGGCCAAGCATAAAATGCTTCTCGCCAAAAGTACTCTTTCAGAAAAACATTTTTCAAAATAAGGTGATTTCAAAGGCTTGGACAAACTGGCTACAAGCTTTTAAAAAGAGTGAAAATCTCTTCCTACATGTTTTTTTGCTCGTATTAGTAACTCTGAGGGGCTTTAATATGATGGAGTAATCGTTTGTTATCTTTTGCTATTTGTTAGTGCTGCTGTAAATTCAGAAACACGTGAGGAAGTTGCGATTAAGAAAATAGGAAATGCATTTGATAACAGAATTGATGCGAAGAGAACATTGAGAGAAATTAAGCTACTTCGGCATATGGATCACGAAAATGTAAGCGATTAGTATGTGAATGAATTTGTTTTATTGCTTCATTTGCGGAATAATTTCAAGTTGTTGATGAATTTTCAGATTATCGCAATCAAAGACCTCATAAGACCGCCAAAGAAAGAGGCTTTTAATGATGTGTACATAGTTTATGAGTTAATGGATACCGATCTTCATCAGATTATTCGGTCTGAACAGCCTTTAACAAATGATCACTGCCAGGTTCTTTTCTTCCTTGAAATACTGTTATTAGATATTTATGATTTGTGTAAAAATGTGTACTTTTTACAAATGGATGAAATGAAGTTATAGCTGATTTGTCAGAAAACGTGTTGTAGGATTTAGAAACAAACTCCCGCATATATTACTTCAGCAAGTTTAGGTACTGTTGTAACACTATTTCCTAGTTAATCAACTTGGATGGGATCAATGCAATCATGGAGAGAAAATCTTGTGTTATTATGTGTTTATTTCTGTTTAGGGAAACTTGTCTAAGTAAAGGGTGAGCAGCTACCTTAACTATTGTGTTAGTTAACGCAGAACTATTTGTCTTTCTTTAATGTGACGAATAAGTTGAAGAAGAATTCCTTTCTCTTATCTAGTATAAGCTACTATTTTCCCCCATTTGTACTTATACTATGACTTAAGAACAGTTGTTACTCCGTGGCTCTATGCTGTAACAATAAATTATGGACTGGATTATTAGTCATCAGATGCTTAAAGATGTCAGCTGCTGGTAATGATTTTTAGGAAGCATTTAAATGTCCATAAGTTCCTGCAATAGATTCAAAAGGTGTTAATGACTTGGTTGCTCAGACGTAACAATCTCTTCTGTTCTCCTGAAAATGTTATCAATCCTGTTGTTGGGTGCCAACCTTATTCTGTCATGCCAAGCTGGACTATTATTCAGTATTTTCTCCTAATGACATGGAGGAAATCCTATAAGTTGGTCCAACTTTCTCTAGGAACATTAAAGTATACTGCTTTCTTTCCTAAAGTTACTCCGGTGCAATGCTGTTACCTTATCTGGTTTCTAATGGTTGGATAACATTCGACTTAATTTTGCAGTACTTCATGTATCAACTTTTACGTGGACTGAAATATGTACACTCAGCAAATGTCTTACATCGTGATCTTAAGCCAAGCAATTTGTTCCTGAATGCAAATTGCGACCTCAAGATTGGAGACTTTGGATTAGCGAGGACGACCTCTGAGACAGATTTCATGACTGAGTATGTTGTCACTCGCTGGTATCGAGCACCTGAATTGCTCCTTAACTGTTCGGAATACACTGGAGCAATTGATGTTTGGTCTGTTGGTTGTATTCTTGGTGAAATAATGACAAGAGAACCTTTGTTTCCTGGAAAAGATTATGTGCAGCAGCTGAGACTCATTACTGAGGTAAAAGATCACGTCAAATTCTTTCTTTGGTTTGCCATACATTTCCAAGATTCTTTAGCAAGAACCTGACTAAAAAAAATCACTTGGAAGCTTAAAGAAATTGATCCAGTGACGTTCCACCTGCATGTCTTGAAGTGGAAAAGTTATAGAAATTGAGTCCTGAAACTAGTGTTAATCATTCCTCCCCTCTGAAGTTGGGAGTTGAGAGTGATTACCAGTGCCATAGCCACCGCTATGCTGTAATTTCATGTAGACAATGCTTTCAAATGCTCATTGAATAAGTAAATCATTTGATATTTACACAACGGGTTCACGAAAAGGTTTAACTAAAAACGGTAGTATAGATGGGACTTATATTTTCTGCTTCTGAAACAGTTTGATCAGCTTGTTGTTCCCATCTTCAACTGTGTTTCTTCTGTCTTGAAGCTACTAGGTTCTCCTGATGATGCCAGCCTTCAATTTCTGAGAAGTGACAATGCACGAAGATATGTCCGACAGCTTCCTCAATATCCTAAGCAACAATTTACTGCAAGATTTCCCAGCATGTCTCCTTTGGCTGTTGATTTGCTTGAAAAGATGCTTGTCTTTGATCCAACCCGACGAATTACAGGTAAAGCACAGAAAATTCTGACCCTAACCTTGGCATGATATGTTTTCCTTTTTTTAGTTCATCATGTTTACCTCATGTTTGTTTTGATCTCCGTTGCAGTTGATGAGGCTCTTCGTCACCCATTTTTGTCATCTCTTCATGACGTCAATGATGAGCCAATTTGTGCCAGGCCTTTCAGTTTTGATTTCGAGGAGCCCTCAATCACCGAAGAAAAGATCAAGGAACTGATTTGGAGGGAGTCTGTGAAGTTTTATCGGGACTTCGTTGATCAAACTATATAATGAATTGTCCTGGATTCTGTATCATATGTAGGACATATTTTTCTTCCGTCAATACATTTTATAAGTTATGTTTTGCGCGTGGAGAGAGCTGAATTAAACCGATACCTTGGTTGAGGAGATAAAGCATTCCTCCTAGTGATATGAGATGTAAAACAAGTTTATTTTTATCTATTAAATTGTTTAATGACTATTCAGTTTACCACATTTTGTATCAAAAATGCTTGTAAGAACTATCTTTTTGGCATTCATAAATATGTAACAGTTTACAAATACTAGCATGTCTCGTCCACAAAGTGAGACGGGATCGCCAGTGTATATTCATGGACAGTTCAAGGGTATGAAGCAACAGAACAATTTAACTGATTGATATGGTCTCCCTAGTGAAGAGATTCTTATTACATTCATGTATTAATATATTTTCTTCCTGCAGGAACACGTCTGGATTTTCATATCGTCAATTGGTAAGCTCTCTGTTGGAAAATTACAGGGTGAAACGTACTCCGTCTTTTGATCTGGCAATAAATCACAAGGCTGAGGTACCACACCGCTTGAAATGCCGGAAATATCTGTACAATTCCAGAAAAGTTTTTTTGCTTTAGGCGCCATCTCTATCGTGACATTTGATATGCAAATTCCAGTAAATGGATCACCAGAAATTCCTGCAAGCTTGCCGCCTATGGTCACATTCTCAGCAACCATATCGCGGTAATTGATGTTTTCAATCACAGGTAACGCGTTTGGATCATAATTGTTGTCCGGGTGAGAACCATAATCGCCTGTCATCCAGAATACGTATTTCATTGTTTTCATTGTCATGCCTCTAACATATATATCCTTTACGTATCCGCCTCTTCCTACTGCAGTCTTGATTCGAACAGCTGATTCTGTATTGATTGCTACAATGTCCTCTGCTCTTACATCTTGAATTCCTCCTGACATCTCACTGCCTAATGCAATTGTTGCACTGGTTGGAGAAATGCAGGTGATTCGCCTTATAGCAAGCTGCTTCGTTGGCATCCCAAAGGCAACTCCGTACTCGTCCCAGCCACTCTTGACAGCTATGCAATCGTCTCCAGAGACAATGTAACAGTCTTCTATTCTAGTATTTATGCAAGAATCTGCAAGTAAGACTTAGTTTAATTGAAAAACTTTGTAGTAATCGTGTGTCTATAAGAAAAAAGTTTTTAACTTTAATACACCGACAGTATATGATAAAAGAAGAAAACAAAGATACATAACCGTACATAAAAAGTGAGATAAGTAACCTGTAACAGCTACCTGTTTCATGAACCTTAATATTACTAAGACAATTAAAACATTAGTAAACACTCATGGAAGATTACACCAACAATTACTGCACCTCAGTCCCAAACATGCTGGGGTTGGCTATATGAATCCCCACTTTTTTCATTTAAACTAATTTCATATCATCATCATACTTAAACACTAACAGAAGATTACCAGGGTTAATTCCATCAGTATTTGGAGATCTGACTGGTGCAAGGATTGTGATGCCTTGGATGATAATGTTGCTGCATTTCACAAAGAAATCAAGTTATTTGTCTTAAGTCACTGTTAATTAAGTAAACAATATTGAACTATAGGAAATCAAAAGTAACTTGATTACCTGCTGTATATAGGATGGACATTCCATGAAGGAGAATTAACTAAAGTAAGACTGGAGATTTGAATATTATCAGAGTGCATGATTTCTATCAAATAAGGCCTTGTAAATTTTAGTTCTCCCTTGTGGAATTTGTCCCACCATTGCTGCCCTTGTCCATCAATGGTTCCATTTTCCCCTGGGTGAATTTCAAAGAAATATTACAATGATTTAGGAAGAAATAACAACTACTACTAAAAAAGGCAATGGACTTAATACTCCGGCTGACTTAAAAATTGCGCAAATAGAACCATAGAGAAATTATCCTTTCTGGACAATGTCAGACGAGTCTATCATTTGCAATAACTTGCAAATTTTCGAGCAGCGTCTAACATTTTCTCATAAAATTTTCAGTTTGCTGAATAGAGGTCTAAAAGGTGAGAAATTAAAAGCGGGTCATTTTATTGAACAAAGTTTAGGTACATTCATCTTAATTTCTATAATACTCCCTCTGTGCCAAAAAAATGTGCTGCATTTAGAGTATCAACAACAACATAATACCTAGTGAAATCGCACAAGTGGGGTCTGGGGAGGGTAGAGTGTGCGCAGATCTTACTCCTACCTCATGGAGGTAGAGACCCTGTTTTCGGAGGACCCTTGGCTTGAGTACATTTAGAGTATCAGCGACAAATATTCTAATTTTTGATGTGAATTCTTACATAAGTTTTTAAGCTAAAAATGTTAAAGAGTTATAGAAATGATAACAGTAACAAAAAATGAGACATCATAAGAATACCTGTGATGACAACATCAGTAAGGTTGGTTCCAAAAATAAGACTAATGAATCTACCGCCTTCTGCATCCCTTCCTCGGCCGTAGGACGGTAATGGTGCAATCACCGGATAATCATTTTTATCCTAAAGAACAATAGAAATCAGTTAGGAGAGCAGAACAAGAAAAACACAAAATCCTAACAACTAGTTATTTTCACAAAGTGTGGCAAATATCCTGAACAACTAGTCAAAATCCTTTGCAGAAATAGTGTCCGCTGGTCACTTTCTCGATAAAGTTTAAAGAGAAAGTCCAAATTTGTGTAGGATGAAGGTTCATGTGACCCAGCTTACATACATCTCAATTATTTAACTGAATATTTATTAATATTTGATATCGAGTAATTTTATCCACTTATAGATTAGAAAAAAGAGGAACAATGTGGTACTCTTGCGCCTTCCCCAGATGCCTACCAACATAACTTTCAAGGACCCCATATGGTAGAGTTTGGAATGTGATCCTCAGATTATTTATTTTTTTTAACAAAAAGGCAAATGAGTTCACATGACGAACAACTCTAGAATCAATTATTTTTGTCGATCAAAACTTAGATAAAATAAGAAGTTCAAATTTGAATTCTTATGATTCTTAATCAGCTTTATTGATTCACTGACAACAATTTAAATTTCATTCTCTCATTCATAACACATAACGACAATAATGCCTCAATTTAAGCTAGTCAAGGCGACAATATGGAATTTTATTGATTATGCCACTCGGTATAATCTCACAATGCAATCATATTCTAAATTAATTGCAAAAAGAAAAAAGAAAGCCATTTCAGACCTTATTTTAATAGAATACCTTGTATTTTTTAACCTAGGTACTAAGATCCCATCGTGGATTTGAACTTGTTTAATTGAGAGACATTCACACTGCGGTTTATCGAAAATAACCTCTCAGATGAACTTCATCTGAGATAATGATATAGAGCATATACTTTACTCTCTTCAGATCCACTTTATGAGAATACGCTGGATATATTATTGTTGTCATCACACCGCTAAAGTAGTGCAACTTTTGTACTAATTCAGTGGGGCTCATTCATTCACAGACGGGAAACAACAACAACATACCCATTGTATTCTCACATAGTGGGGTCTGGGGAGGGTAGAGTGTCCGCAAATCATATCACTACCTCAGGTGAAGCAGAGAGACTGTTTTCGATAGACCCCCGGCTTAGGACCAATATCAGTATAACAAACACACAACATAGATGTATATAAACTAGTATAATATGCAAAATAAACTAACACCGCTAGCTGCTACAATATAATACTAAAACTATCTATCTGAAACCATAAACATCATCAACACCACGAACAAGAAACTTCGGACACATATAAAGAACACTCCCCTACTATTACCGCCACACTCCCACCCCTTAACCCTCTACCATAATCCGCGTCCTCCACAACTTCCTATCAAGGGTCATATCCCCCATAATTTATAACTGCTCCATATCATGCCTAATCACCTCCCTCCAATATCTCTTCGGCTTATCTCTACCCCGCCTAAAACCATCCAAAGACACAATATTAAATTCATGTGAGACTTTTTTATTGGACCAACTCGATTAATAAGTAGAATAATAATAGTATGTCATGTGAAGCTCGTGTGGGGTCTATAATAGTGCTTTCAGGAAACAAAATGAATGTTCTATTTGACAACCAAAGTTATTTTTCAAATCCGAATTAGTCGGACAATCATAATTAGGGGTGACAAATATGCACTTTGAGCTAAATTTTGTTTGGTTAAAAGGGAATGAATTATTGTTCCATTCTGTTTAAAGTTTACTTACACTGAGATGAGTTGATCATGTAACTTAAAAAATGAATCGTAATTAATTCCGTTCAATTTATTTTTAATAGAACATCGACTTAAACATAGTAGAAATCATAGTAGAGTGCATGGATGGATGCAATTGAAAAAAAAAATAGAAATGCATTTAGAGTTTTAGCTACAACAACAACAAAACAACAAACTCAGTGTATTTCCATAAAGTGAGGTCTGGGGAGGGTAAAATGTACGCAGTCCATACCGCTATCTTCGAAGAAATAGAGAGACTGTTTTCGATAGACCCCGGCCCAAGATAGAGTTTTAGCTATAGGTGAAGAAAAACTAACACATTTCGAAAGTTGATAACAAATCCAAAAGCAGATATAATATATAAACGTGTCATTTATTTCAGTCTCAGCTGAAATTCACCGCCTCCAACTTTATATATGTTAGACACTTAAACTATCATAAGGTTGAACAAATAGCAAATTGCACGAGATCTACGTGTTCTATATCATCAAAATCGTGCGAGATGTACGTGTCCTACATATATCAAATTACGTGAGATTTAACGGTGTAATTGTGCATGCTCAAAATTGAAGTAGGTATATATCAGCTGAGGCCAAATTAAAAGACATGTTATCGTTACCTGAGAGGCGAGAAGAACAGCATCTTTATCGAGATACAAAGTAAAATGGCTAGTCAAATTAAAACTCCCCGTCAACCATTTACCAGCAGGTACATACAGCAACGAACCACCGTCCGATTGAAACTGACTCAAATGATCGACGGCCGTCCTAAAAGCGTTAGTATTTAACGTCGTTCCGTCACCGATTCCGCCGAAATCCGTTAAATAAGCACTGTGTGTTCTGCAATTTATGGCGGAGTACTCGACGGTTTCCCATGTGTGTTGTATTTTATGACGGCCGTTAACGTTGTTACTTAACGCCGTTAGAATTACAATGGTGAGGAGAAAAAATCTGTGAAATGCCTGTAAAGAAGAAGTTAAATTAATTAATAGAAATGAGAAAATGTAGAAAAATGGGGAGGAAAATAAAGAGAGAGAATTTACAGGAATGTTTGTGAGAGTGATAATTGATAACTCCATTGTTATGTGTGTTGCGGTTCATGGATTTGTCTGCATTTATATAAAAATAGTTTTTAGCTTTTATATACACCACTCCATTTTTAAAAAGTGAAAAATTACTATTTTCTTTTTCGTCTGTTTTAAAAATAATATTTATTCTTATTTGACAATTCTTTAATTCAAGTTTTTCTCGTGACATATTTAAGATTATAATATTAAAAAGTATTTTGATATATTTGATATAATTTTAAATTAAGAGTACGAGATTCAAAAGTTTCTGTATTTTCCTTAATTACTTCCTCCGTTCCAAATTATTCGTCACAAATTTACTAATTTGATTTCCCATTTTACTTGTACTTTTTCATTAATCAAGAAGAGATAATTTTTTTTCCATGTTTTACCTTTGCGTTAATTACTTTTTCTTCAAATTAAAATGTAAACATCATTTAATAGGGATACTATGGTAAACTAGCCACGTTATTAATTAGTTTTCTTAATCAATGTGTCATCTCAATTTGAAATGGAGAGAGTATGCATCAAATGAAAATAAGTCAATCTTTTTGAAACGAAGGGATTACTATGTTGAATTGAAGGAAGTAATAACAAATGCAATAACGTAAGCCTTGAAAAACAATAAAGTTAGTTGGTTTTAAGTCATGAAAATACTAGCTTTTAATAATATGTTAATGTGAAATATTCAAAAAGTCTCTCTTTCCACTTGAAGTTTTGCACCTAGTCAAACACACTTAAGAAATAAATGAAAACTTTAAGAACCTATCCTCTTAAACATGATATAACGTTTTTGCAAGAATGAAACTTTAATCTAATTATTTACAAATATAAAATATGCCCCTTTTTGTAAATGTTTAATAAGGAAATAGCATCAAACAAATTGTGACGGAGGAAATATCTGTTATAGCAATTTAAAAGGGCAAAAACCTACTAGCACTCTGTGTTAATATTAAATCATTGCACTTGATTATAGTCAAGAATAAATGAGTTGAGCATGTATATTAGTTAATAATTATAGGTAATAGATGATACGAAAGGCACATATCATTCTTTTTAATTTAGAGTAACATCGAATAGATAGGTATTCACCAAAATTGGACATACAAATTGTATGGAATTTTCACACCCCATGAGCAGGGGCATAGTTAGGTGAGAGTAAGGTAAATATATATAATCTTATTGGAACGGTTCGGTTCATCCTTCGAAATCATATCACATCTCAGATTTGATGATATAGGATGAATTGAGACAATATTTTCTAAATACGTAATTCTTTTGAATATATTAATTATTTCTTTATTTTTCGATTGTCTACAAGGAACAAAAGAAAGATCTTGTTGTTTCTTCAACAATTTCTGATCTCTAGTGAACCTCTCAGCAGGATTCGAACCCAGATGAAGTTCTAATCATCTATCAGAGAAAAAAGAACAAACGGCTACTCTTGTAGGATTTCCAAGAAATTCTTCGATTTCTTTCAAAAACAGATGATTAATCATTTGCTTCTCACGTTCCGTTATATGTATATATCCTTAAGTTTTTTGTCTATTTACTTTTTTTTTTCATATTTTAAATTGTGTCAATGAAAATTCTCTCTCGGCCACTAGTTACAGGGATGGGGGTGGGGATTAGGGAGTTGGTGAGAAGTTGAACTAATGTATTGTGAAATGTGGGATTTTTGGACTCATAGACATTTTGGCAATTTTCCACTATTGTTCCTTTACTTACCTTACACATTTGACTTGATTAGTTGATTTGCATTACATTTAAGTTTTCAATAATAAAGTATGAAGCCCATAGGAATAATTTGTAGCTTTGGTTGTTAAATTTTGACGTAAGTTAGTTAAATTTGGTTAGAGTTCGAGAAGTCCAAAAGCAAATAATAAAAAGAAAAATAACATAATGCATCATGTGTTTAAATTTTAATTAATTAGAATATTCAGATAATATTAAAAGACATAATTCTACATGATCTAAGATCCATTATTATAAAAAATAATTTTCACGTAATCACATGATTGTTCCATAAAAAGTGACAACCAAAACATGATAAGCACGTATTGAAGATATAAAATACATAACAATGTAGTATTTTTTTCAGCAACTTAAAATTTTAGATGAAATAGTATAAATAAATATATGATAAACATCTAGTTAGTATTGGTTTGGTATAATCATATAAATGCCAATATATAAAAGTATTTAGGTGCTAATTGAGACACTATCTCAGCATAAAATACACAAGTTTTTTTTTTAGTTGAAGCAACCAAAGTCTTAATTAAATAAAATATGAGAATAAATGATGTTTTCACTAAAGTTTATTGATAAACTATGTGGTTACAACTATATATGATTCTTCTCTCTTAATTTTCTCCATAATTCAAGGTCCGTTAGTGATGTATTTCTCGAACGTGAATCTTCTTGATGTATTTAATTTTTTTCATAATTCGAAAACCGTTAATGACGTATTTCTCGAACGTGGATCTTCTTGATGTATTTAATTATCAAGAAAAAAGGGTTTTGATCTCTTTATGAATACAGAAAAAAGTTTTGATCTCCTTATGAATATCCATGAATTTGGAGATATTCAAGATATTGGAAGCCCCTCTTTAAGGGAATATTTACCCTTTATACTCCAAGCTAGGTTTATATAAAGTAGCCTCCAATAACTCTAATATAATTTGAATTCTGTTTTCAGAGTACACAAATTTTAGAACTGTAATTGAAAGTGAATGAGTAAAAACTAATAATAATAATTACATTGCCCATTTTGTTTGTTAAAGTTGACGTCTGCTTCTAGTTTCACAATTACACAATTGGTATTCCAAACTTTAAAGCAATAATATTGTTCCAACAAGCCATATGATGGTTATTTTTCTTCTTTTTTTCTTTTACTTGTTTTGGCATCTACCTAGTAATTTTAATACTAGTTGAGGATCAAGGTGGAGCTTTGAGAAGTAGAGTATCATGTTCTATCCAAAAAAATGATAAACATTAAAAAAGTTGCCTAATTATATTTTAGGAAATTTAAAAAGATTAATTCTTTAAAGTTAGCTATCCTTATCGTCTTCTTTAATTTTATATGGGAATATAGCCCATGCTAGGGAGAAATTTACACACGTTAAAAGATGCAACCAGCACATGAACTCCACTAATGTATTAATCATGACGTGATGGAAATTTCTCTTAATTTTCATGTTTAAGTTGGAAAAAAGAAATTAATATGGTCCCAATATTATTTATTTTTCATGTTTTGTCCTTCATATTTTATCATGATTTTTTTTTTTTTTTTGTTTTGCATGATTTCTTTTTATGTACTGATTTGGATTATATTTTTCTCTTTATCTGAGAGTCTGTCAAAAACAACTTCTCTACCTTCAAAATAAGGATAAAATCTGTGTACTATCTATTCTCCCGGAACTCACTCAACACCCACCCCATCCCAACCCTAATTGCTTGAAAGTAGAAAGCTATTGGGTACAAGGGAAGTTATGGAAATTAGGATTATATTGCCACTTTTTAAAGTGATAAAGTAGTTTACTCCATGGTACTCCACTTCTCATTCAATTTTCAATTGCACTAAACCACTATGTTATGTCGATAATCATGGTTTTATTTAGGGGCATTTGGCACCTTCTTTTATTAACTCAAACCCATTTTTACAATTAATTATCTTTAATATGGTAAAAGTTTCGTGGAGAGCTTATTCTTGATATAGCACAAAAAGTTAATCATGCCCTAAATTCAATTAATTATACAAAATGCTCAGGAATTTGAGTTGGCTTTATAGCTTAAGTTAATTAGTGACTAAAATCAAAGTTAAATAGTATTGAAACTTAAAAGTTGAATAGTGTAGCTAGTACAATTCTCCTATAGCTCGAAAAATTGGTTGATTAACATTTAATGAAAAGGTATATATGGGTGACCTAATTTTTTTAGGTGTTCGTACTTGGGAGTTGTTGGATACTAATACATTTTAATATTAAAAAACAATAATATTAAATTGTATTATTTGCCAATAACTTCTTTCATCCACTTACTTATGATTATCTACTCCATTACGTGCATACTAAATTGCTCACTCACCCTCTATCACATGTGCTTAATTATTCATTCCATATAGGGAATTTCTACACCCATAAATTAAATAAGTCTTTTATTACTATATTGTGAAAAAAGTGAGTTTATTTTTGTTAAAGAAAGTGTTTTTATTGGTGAAACTTTGAATTCTAACAATTTATTTAAAGTTTGTTCGAGTAATATGATAGTCTAGAATTGTTATATTTTGGAGGAGGTAAGAGTTGAGAATATTACCAAATGGATTGGTGAAGTAGTGAACTTGAATAGAACGAGTTATCTTCGTACCAACCACTTAGAGGAAATTATTAAGGAAAAAAAAAATAACAAGAATAGATTATCATTTTTTATTTTTAGTTATTGTAACGTGGCCTTTTGTTTGTTTCTTGGATTTACACTTGGTCAAACAAAGTTGCTACCAAGCACTTGCAAGATCATTTGTTGGCTTTGTCAAATTTGGTTGGCTAGTCCAACATTGCATGCAATTACTTTGTTTAATTCCGCACTATAGAGGATTCTCGATCCTAACAGTTATATATAGCTATATATATAATTTTTTGTGGGATCTCAAGAGAACCCACAACTTTTGTCACGTACAATTCCTATTCTTCGGATGAATATTGTGTGGCAACCTACTTCTATAGTAGCTCGTAAATCACAATGGAAATGTAAATCGCATTATACAAGACACAAGCCTCATGCGGCAAACTGATCATAGTTGAGCAGCAAATTGAGATTGGTTTCGATTTCTAATTTCTCACATAAAAAACTCACCTCTCAACCACTGAACCATCCCGTTATATGCTATGTAGCTATATTTTCACCCAAAGTAGTAATTTCACTACAATTATTTAATAAAGAAAAGCTTTGTTTACTTGACCAAACGGTTAGTGGTATTTGTGGTCTACACATGCATGAGGAGTTAGGGGATTCCTTTTGTCGGATTTTGCTTGCCCATTGCTCATCCCGTGACTCATTCTCACCACCACAAAAATTATTATCATGAAAGAATTTATTTTCAGACACCGATTCAAAATTTAAAATTTGTATGATTTTATAGTAAAGTCAAATTACTATATTATTATAACGAATCGAGAGAGTTAAGTCAAATATATATTTTTTATATATAAATAGGACATATAAAGTTATTGAATTTTCGTGAATATGTAGGTTGTGATCTAGACTGCCATTCATCTTCACCAAATATAATACATAAAAATTCATATAGTATATACATTTTTTTCCCATTTGCCCACCAATAATAGTGCACTCGATCCCCACATTCAATTAATTAAACTCACGGACTATGGTTATTATATGGGGATGATGTTCATGGTTAGATCTAGTTATGGCTGTCAAGTGGGTTGGGCCGGGCCAACTCGGAATCGGCTCGTGTTATTTAACTGGGTTGAGGGCCGGTCCGGGTCCGGGTTGGGGTATATAATTACATATATATACACATGTATA
>NC_061111.1:3085781-3089238 GCF_002878395.1 Capsicum annuum
CACCTAACATTATTGCTAAAATAGTTGTTGTGGTATCCGGCCAAATGACCTCTATTTGCAGGACCCACAACTTTTGTCCATAACTCCACCTCGACATGTTTGGGAATTGGGTCACCTTAACTTTCAACTGGCTGACTACTACGATACGCACCAATAAGGTGCATATATTCATCCTATATTCAAAGTAAAGTTAATACTAAAAGTAAAAAAATACTAAAGTAGTTATAACTGAATAATATCAACTTTGAGAAAAAAATTCATAAATTCAGAATTTGTTTCTTACATGTTCAGTTTTTGCACGAGCTTCAACCCAGACAGTTTCATCAGTCGGGTTCTTTTTTTTCTTCACATGAGTCTCAACGTATATCACATCATGTGGTATTTTCCTACCTTGTTCTTTTTCTTGCATATGAAAAAAATTATCAATGTTCAAATAATAATAAAATTTTAATAGAAACAAACAATTAAAACTGTAAAGTTAGATACCATTTTTTGAATCACAGCAAGAGTACTTCTGGCACCCGCAATATGTAAAGAGCCACCCTTGGATGATGCCCGGGCTTTCTTTCCCTTTTCACTCAACAATTTGAATTCGTCGCTATTTCAATATATAAGATACCGATTCCATGCGGGTTCAGGCATACACATAGGTTTAACCATGTTTTGTCGGGCATAATCCAACAGATCTTTAAATCTGCCTCTACATCTTTGCATAAAGTTCTTCTTTATAAGAAATGTATTCTCATCATCCCACCAGTAAAATTTCTACAACAAAAATATAATAATCAATGTTTTGTTCTACCAAAGTGTCAATAAGTAGTCAATAAGTTAAAGCTTTACCTTAAAGTCATCAAACATTCTATCCCTGTCAAGTTCTGGTACCTTTTGTCAGCTGGTCTAGAAGTCGTTGAAGTGCCGACCAATGCATATTTGTGTCCTATGTCCAAGTCCAGCATCCGGGTTAAACCTACAACACAAGATCAAACAGTAATTTCATAGAGTATAATAATATAGTAATGAAAAAATGTGTAACGTTATTATATTTAGAAATCTTACCCTTTCGAAACTGTACCAAGATAAATCCTCCCAGAATCATCTAAGTCTCCTGGCTGCCTAGTAACTGATGGTGGATGCACTGGCATGGGCGGATCTGAAGAACCAGATGGAGTGCCTCCCAGCCGAAGATCCAAAAACCTAATAGATCCAGCATAATCACAGTGCGTAACTGCGTGACTTCTGCAGCAGGGTATCGATAATGGTCGATGCCTGGAGGGGCCAGTGGCAGTCCGAAAGTACTCTACTGGCGATGGCATGGTCATAGGATCCGGATGAGTCGGCGAAGACCCAGGTAGTGTCCCCACATGTGTAGGAGTCGGTATGGAAGACTCGGACAACCTAAAATATGAGGGTCGTGCTGGCGTGTCAGCTAACCGACCCTCAGATATATGAATACCGGTCGGTCGGATATAAGACTGAAGTTGTCTTTTCTTTTTTGGTTTTGTCGTATCAACTTTTCCCTTACCTCTGTCATCTCTGCCTGACATCTAAATTAAGTTAAATTAACAAGTAGTTAGTTCATATAATATGAATATATAAATATATATATATATATAAGAAAATATTCTAAGTAACTAATTCGAAGTTACTATACAAATCATGGAAAAGTGAAAACAACAAACTTAAAAAGTATATTACATATCAATCTTAAACAAGAAACATAAAGTTATATACATATAGTACAAAGCATAAAGACATCAATACATAATAAATACAACCTATATAACTAATCCTCCTCTTCTAAAGACTCTCCACTAAACCATTCACCCTTTTCGGAGGTTTTCTCATCTCCTACCCACCCAGTCGCTTCTTCCGCAATATTAACTTCTTCTAATATATTTTTTGGGTGATTCAAATCGTCCACTAATTCAACGTCCACTAGCTGGTGATCAATCTGCATTTCATTTTGATACGTAGTCTCCAACATATTCTCAACTTCTACCCATCCTATAGGCTTTGTTTTGATTACAGCCAACCAATCAGACTTGTCATTGCGCAACGGATAAGGAGCATAATACACTTACTTAGCATTTTGCGCTAGCACAAATGGATCGTAAATAGGATACGACCTATTGTGCTTCACTTCAATGATGTTATGCTCCTTATGTACTCTTGTGCCTATTGTGCTTGGATCAAAACACTTACATCGAAAGAGGACAATTTTTTTTATTGGGTAACCAGCATACTCCAGTTCTAAGATCTCGTGTATGATGCTAAAGTAATCAACATCATCATCAACCTTAACCCAAACACCACTATTGTTTGTTTTCTTGTTCTGGAGTATTGTTCAGTGAAAAATTTAAACCCATTTACTTTGTATTAGGACATTGCATTAGTTTCAACTGGACCCAAAGAAATATCTCTCAAGAGCTGGTCGTATGCGGCTGCATTTGGTAAATGGTATACCTAAATATATATATATATATATATATATATTAGTAAAGGAATGTGTAAATATTTAAACTTTGTAGAAATAATAATACACTTACGAACCTCATTTTTAAACTATGTTGCAAAGGATGCATACACTTGATTTTCGTGGAATTGAGTCTTAAATGAACTGAACATCAAACATGGGAAACACAATTAGTTTCTTTAATGGAATGAGTAAACAAATAAGGTATGTTAAAATTTTAATCTCCTCACTTCTGAAATGGCTCAATTTCTGGGCAATTAAGCAAGACATACAAAGTTGCTGCTTTGCGCTCCGTGGGAGTGAGCCGGCGATCCACCACCATGAATACCATGCACTCTTAAATAGTTCTTATGAAACCCCTTTCTATAAAGATGTTCATTTACATCTTCTTCACCAAAAAGATGTATACCATCACATCTACCAGAAGGACAATGAATAACCTGAAAATGTGTCCAAACCTCAAGTGTCTTAGCATGATCAACAAATCTTTTCACACCTTCAACGAATTCCTCCCTAATACTCATTCTATTATCATTGTTCCAGCGATATTCCAGCTATAATCAGGATCCATCTATGCATTCAATCAAATTCAACTAATTAGTTCCAACACTTAACCATTTTCAAGTGACTAACTTGCCTAACAAATCACATTCAAAACAAATAATTCCCCTTTAAAGTTCCAACACTTAACCATTTTCAAGTGACTAAGTGACCTAACAAATTGTATTCAAAACAAATAATTCCCCTTAAAAGTCCCTACACTTAACCATTTTCAAGTGACTAAGTGACCGAACAAACCACATTCTTGACAAATAATT
Organism: Capsicum annuum; assembly: GCF_002878395.1. Lineage (NCBI taxonomy): Eukaryota > Viridiplantae > Streptophyta > Magnoliopsida > Solanales > Solanaceae > Capsicum > Capsicum annuum. Next base: position 3,089,073 of record NC_061111.1, read on the forward strand.
CCCCTTTAAAGTCCCTACACTTAACCATTTTCAAGTGACTAAGTGACCGAACAAACCACATTCTTAACAAATAATTCCCCTTTAAAGTCCCTACACTTAACCATTTTCAAGTGACTAAGTCACTGAACAAACCACATTCAAAACAAATAATTCCCCTTTAAAGTCC
>NC_061111.1:3089338-3137064 GCF_002878395.1 Capsicum annuum
CCCCTTTAAAGTCCCTACACTTAACCATTTTCAAGTGACTAAGTGACCGAACAAACCACATTCTTAACAAATAATTCCCCTTTAAAGTCCCTACACTTAACCATTTTCAAGTGACTAAGTCACTGAACAAACCACATTCAAAACAAATAATTCCCCTTTAAAGTCCATACACTTAACCATTTTCAACCACCTAAGTCACCGAACAAACCACATTCAAAACAAATAATTCCCCTTTAAAGTTCCTACACTTAACCATTTTCAAGTGACTAAGTGACCGAACAAACCACATTCTTGACACATAATTCCTCTTTAAAGTCCCTACACTTAACCATTTTCAAGTGACAAAGTGACCGAACAAACCACATTTGTGACCAATAATTTCCCGTTAAAGTCCCTACACTTAACCATTTTCAAGTGACTAAGTGACCGAACAAATGACATTCTTGACAAATAATTCCCCTTTAAAGTCCCTACACTTAACCATTTTTAAGTGACTAAGTGACCGAACAAATCACATTCTTGACAAATAATTCCCCTTTAAAGTCCCTACACTTAATCATTTTCAAGTTACTAAGTGACCGAACAAACCACATTCCTGACAAATAATTCCACTTTAAAGTCCCTATACTTAACCACTTTCAAGTGACTAAGTGACCGAACAAACCACATTCCTGACAAATAATTTCCCTTTAAAGTCCCTACACTTAACCATTTTCAAGTGACTAAGTGACCGAACAAATCACATTCTTGACAAATAACCGAACAAACCACATTCTTGACAAATAATTCCCCTTTAAAGTCCCCACACTTAACCATTTTCAAGTGACTAAGTGACCGAACAAACCACATTCCTGACAAATAATTTCACTTTAAAGTCCCTATACTTAACCATTTTCAAGTGACTAAGTGACCGAACAAACCATATTCCTGACAAATAATTCCCCTTTAAAGTCCCTACACTTAACCATTTTCAAGTGACTAAGTGACCGAACAAACCACATTCTTGACAAATAATTCCCCTTTAAAGTCCCTACACTTAACCATTTTCAACCACCTAAGTCACCGAACAAACCACATTCAAAACAAGAAATGATATAAGATCATGTCAACAGTACAAGAAACAAGCAACAACAAAATATCAAGAACAATGCTAGTAAATCGCATAAGGCCACACACGGCGTCACTAGAGCTCAATATGAACAATAAAAGGAAGATAAAAACAATAGTGAATCGCACAAGGCCCCACACGGCTTCACTATGTCAACTTACCTTTGATATTTTCCTTAATGTCTTGATATTTCAAAATGGCAGCTTCAATCTGCTTCTTGATTCTCTCACGGAAAGCTGCACTATCGAAAATGATGATCTTAGCATATTAAAAGACAGACTATTACAATTTTCTCCAAAATACCCATCTACTCTATGCTACATTCATGTTTAAGTATTGAAAATAGGAGAGATTTAATGCAGTATTTAGTTTTATAGCATATATAATGACATATGAACACCTGATAAAACTGTTTCTAATAGTAGTAGCCTTTTTTTTTCCTAAACATATTTTAAGCATTTTAATGTAATTTTCAGTATTGTTTCCAAATCCCTATAAATAGTTATAGTGCCCTGTATCCCGTATCTTGAAGGTGTACAATTTATCTGAAGTGAAAATGTCAGTGAGGAAGGGTGGTTGTTCAGGTCCAATAGATATAACTATGTGAAAGTGACACATTATTTTACCCAAAAATAAAACGACAGAAAAGTGATAGGCTATATACATAAGAACTAAGTAATAGATATCACTATATGATTCACAATGAAACATCATCAAGAACTAAGAACAGTAAACTTTATTGGTTCAAGTTTGAAATTCTACCACAAGTTATTCGATTTACTCGGTTCGAAATCAATTATAGGAAAAATAACATAACCATACACCATAACTTACCATATTTATACAAATACGAACTAAGATTAATAACCCTAATCAACCTTACTATCCAATCAGAACAATTTCAGCACTTACCCGAATTGAAGTGATGGAGAAGAGTGGTGGAGAAGATCCTGGCGTGATAAACTTTGAGAGTGAAAGAATTTTTGAAAGAATTGAAGAGAAATTGAGAGAATTTGAGTTAGGGCTGCTGATTCACGTTTTTCCTTTTCTTTATTTGGGGATTGGGTGGGTCAGGTCGGGTTAAAAGCTGTTTTTAATTTTTTTTTTAAATAACAGAAAAACCAACCACATGTGGTCGGTATGTGGTCGGTTTTTACTAAGTTTTTGATAAATTATACTTTAATAAACTACAATTAATAAATTAATTAATAAATTTAATTTAATTTTTAATAGATTATTTTTTTAATAAATTGTATAATATTTATAACAAATAAATTATAATATATATATATATAACGTGTTAATCAGATAAATTATCGACGTCTTACGTTATTACATCTTCAACAATATACGCGTATCTATATTGACACAAAATAGTATATCTATTTCTTCATAAGTATGATATCAATGTATTATTCAAAATATTTTGATATATACATTCAGTTATCGAGCTTTCGATTACTGCATATGTCACTACACGAGATATGTAGTGTATATATACATATATCCAATTTTAGCGGTCGGTCAAAATTCGAAATTCAAAGCAAATGGTAAGTATATGCTAGTTTCATGATTCAATTTTCTGTCTCCTTCCCTTACTTCCTTCCTCCCTCCCTATATACCTCGTAATACTTGTCTTGCGTTATTACAACTTCAACAATATACGTCTGTCTACATTATATTGAAACAAAATAGTATATCGATTTTATCACTACACGAGATATACATATATATAAATTTATTCAATTGGCTATCAAAATTCAAATACGTACTATATACATCACATACTCAATTTTACTACCCCATAATAATATACTACGTATTTCATAGAAACTCAGTTGAATTATCGGTTGGTTTATCTTATGTCATTAACATACGTTCACTATATAATATGTATATATATACTACATATATACCTATACATACACACACACATATATATACACATTATCGACTACCCCATTGTATTTCACATATACTCAAATAAATAATCGGTTGATTTATCTTATGTCATTAATATACCGTCGCTGTATAATATGTATATATTATATATATACATATACATATATACAGACACATATACACACTATTGACTATATAAAGTTTAAAATACATACTATATACATCACATGCGTATACACGTATATTATCCAATAATATAATGTGATGTGTTTCTTATACATACTTACATTAGTGTTCGATTAATTGTATTTGATTAGCTTAATATATTAGGTTTTGATTACATCGTTCATCAATTCAGCACTACATGATATATATATATATATATATATATATATATATATATATATATATATATGAAAACATGTCTATATATATGAACTCTTGATGCGTATAGATATATCACATCCACAAGAATGTTACCTTATAATAGAACACGTATATATATATATACACACACACACAACACGTATATATATATATATACACACACACACACACACATATTTACTATACAAAGGTTATGCATTTTTAACGTCATTTAACGTATATACGAAAGAAAATGTTTATTTTATATATTGAAATATAAAGAAAATATAAAAATTATGTTTAACATAATTTGTTTATTTTATTTGATATATTTTTAAGTGTAATTTTAAAAAAAAATTCTGGAATGATTGATTTTTATTATTATTATACTGATTATCTACTACGTATAATCAATGTAATTTCAAAAATTTATATAATTATTTTTTATGAAAAAAATAATATATATATATATATATATATTTGATTACATATATATAATTATTTTGATTACATATAAATATTATGTTTAAAAGTATTTTCTTTTTTTTTTTAGTTTCAAAAAGACCAAAAGTGGATGATTTTTTATTTCTAAAAAAAAAAGAAAAATATTTTTAAAAACCGACCACAAGTGGGCACTTTTTAGAAATATTTTTTTTTTTTTTTTTATAAAAATCGATCACTTGTGGTCGGTTTTGTTATTTTTTTAACATTTTAATTTTTAAAATATATAATAATTAATATTAAAATTATTGGAATATTTATTTTGACATTTTATAATAAAATAGCGACCACATGTGGTCGCTTTTTTTAATAAAAATAAAATTAAAAAACCGATCACAAGTGGTCGGTTTTTTCCGACCACTTTATTGTGGTCGGTTTTGGGTGATCGGTTTTTGCTGTTTTTCTAGTAGTGTTAGTTTAGTCTCTCTCCCATTTAATATACATTCTTTAAAAGGCATATACATAACAAGTAATGTATATTGTAATCTGTTAGAGTCCTAGAAAACACGGAGTAACGGATATTCAGCATTCATTGAATGGCGCAACTAATTTAATACGTGGATTATTGCATCCCATAAATCATGTTTCATAAACAAAATTTTAAATTTTAAAAATCACAAATACCTAAAAACGCAAATCTGAAGCAAAAGCATAAATCAAAAATCAAATTCCATCTTTGTTTTTTGTTGTTTACTGAAGAAAGCAAATTATTTCTAATTATTGAAGATGAATATTGCTATTCTTTTAAAGTACTCGGGTAAATGGAGATCTCAAACAAAATATGTGGATTATAAAAGTGAGGGATTGTTGTTGCAGAATCAGTAAATTATTTGAGGTTGATTTCGTCGATTGCTGATGAATTAAACATTGACGAAACTCGAAAAAATATTGATGTACATTATGTTGTTGACGGGAATGATTCACCTTTTCATATCCGTAATGATAATAACGTACGATTGTATGTCAAGTTGAAAAAAAAAATCAACCGGCGTTCATGATGTATCCATTATGTATTTCAACAACAGAGAAATGTGAAGATGACATATTGTTCGATAGGGAAACAGGAGCTGTGAATTACCTGGAAGGTGTTGAATCTGATGCTTTGGCTTTATCTGTTGCTGAGACACAAAATGAGTATGCTTTGTATGTACCAGAGGTTGAAGATAACTTGATATGTGATAGCAAGAGCATTGATGTAAAGGTGAAACAGATGTATAAGGATAAAAATACGCTTGTTTCAGTGATGTCAAAATATAAGGTGACTAATGGATTCAATGTTAGAGCAAAACGATCAGACAAAAAAGGTGAAATCATATCTTTTTTATACTAAGCAGTATGATATATGAAATCATTGAATGTTTTATATTATTTGTTTTTAATTAAAATGTTGCATATAGTTACATGAACATGTGTATTTTTTTGTGCTAAAACTAAAATCGAAATACAAATTATCAGTGTGACCTTTGCAATATCTGTTTGTTAGTATGTTGAAGTTATGTATGTTTATGTGAGGTAATGAATTTCAATTTATATTTTTTTTTATTTTTTGAAAAGCGATCGGATACATACGACAAAACTGGTTACCATTTTCTTCGTTATTAATATTTCTGAGGTGCTTGGTTTAATATACATATAAGTTGTTATGTCTATGATTTTAATTGTTTATATTATCAGTTTTGGTAAGGAAAATATGTTATGTATATTAAAACATATACATAAGTAATTATGTATGTGTAAAAATATACATAACTGGTAACATGTCAGTAGATGTGTTATTTAATCCATAATCTGCATACTTCGTCTTTAAAGTTTATTACGTGAATTATTAGATTGTATATAGCTTTATTTGATGAAATATTATGCATGTCTATGCTGTATTATAATGGATTTGTAACAATTAAATCGTTAAAACTTATGAAATGATGCAAAATATAATCATTTGAATAGTGTTTTTATATTTCAGCTATGTACTCCTCTGTTACTATGAGAAATGTACTTGGAAGTTGGAAGCATCTAGTTACAAAAAAATAGATGTTTTTATGATTCAAAAATTTAATCCAGAACATACATACAATTTGAGGGATAGGGTACTGCAGAATATTTTGACGACAACTTCTTTTGTATGTGAATTCACAGCTCCAAAACTAGTTAACTATAAGAGAAGGCACACACTGGGGGACATCATTGAAGAAATGTGAGGGGCGGACCTGCGAATGGTTATAGACAGATGCAGAGATACATTTATATGTTAAAAAATGTGTGTCCTTAATTTGCACCTTGCAATGCACAAATCATGGGATAATCGGTTCATGTATTTATTTATAGCATTACATCCCATGATACGGGATTTTGAGTATTGCAGGCCTGTTGTTGTTGTTGTTGATGGTGCACATTTAAGTGAACCATATCAAGACACTTTTGTCTCAACAAGTATTGTTGATGCTGCAGGTATGTGAAAAATCATAAATCCCTGATTTTTTTTTAAACATTCATTGTATTTCATATTTAATTTTTTTTTTAAGTTATTGAAAAAAATTCATTAATTTTTCTTTTGTATTTAAAAAAAAAGTAAAAATTATATTTATTATCACGTATGTAGTTATGTATATTCTAATAACATATGTTAACTATGTATATGTTAACAAATACATCTATGTATATGTTAAGACATATAAAATTTTTGTCCAGTAGACTTTAAAAAAATCTTGTTGTTCTTCTACTAATACAGTTTTTACTTAATTTAGGATGCATATTACCACTTGCATATAGGGTTATGGATACTAAGAATGATAATTCACAGACATGGTTTTTCAATCAGTTTAAAGTTGCATCGGTGAACGTGAAAACATGTGTGTTGTTTCTGATAGGAACGAAAGTATTATAAAAGTTGTCAGTGTCGTATATTCAAATGTCCCACATCTTGCGTGTATATGGCATTTTTGGAAAAATGTTTGTAGTTAATTTCGTAAGAGCAAAGAAAGTATCAATGATTTGTTTTATTCAATGGCTAAAGCTTATAGGAAAGATGATTTTGAATATTTGATGGCAAAGATTGAAAAACCTGATCCGAGCGTGAAAAAATATTTACAAGAAGATGGATATGAAAAGTGGAGTGGATGTCATTCACCGGTAAATAGAGGTCGGATGATGACCTTGAATATTGCTGAGTGTATTAATGGTTGTTTGGTAGAGGCCCGGGGATTGACAATACATGGATTCTTAGAAGAAGTTTGAATATTATTTGGTTCTTGGAACCGTAAGAACAGTGAAATAGCTTCTTATACAAGTACCACTTTAGGTCGTCGATTTGAAGAAATTCTTACTCTCAACGGTGTGAAAACTTTGAGAATGACGATATGTATAAGCTTTAACTTTTTGAAATGTGTATTTATATGTATTATTTGTTTGACTGAAAATAAGGGTATTTAAATTTATATTTTCAGTAAAAAATATTTGGTTGGAATTTTGTTATTTATTGTTTAGGTGAAGGTTTCTTCAACATTATATTCGGTTTATGAATATGGGAGAAGATACATTGTTGATTTAGAAAATGGCTCATGCAACTGTGTGAGGTTTCAAATAGATCAAATCCCTTGTGCTTACGCTATAGCTGTATTGAAGTCTAAACATGTAAAAGATTTTGGAGATTACTGTTCAGAATACTACAAGCCAAACACATTGATCAAGACATATGAGGTTCCAATCGTTCCAATGCCAGACAAGAAAGACTGGAATGTTCCCAATAGTGTAGATGAAGAAGAAGTGTTGCCCCCATTATACAAAAGACTTCCAGGTAGACCGAAGAAGGGGAGGAAGAAGAAATCAAGTGAAACACTTTCTTCAAGCACAAATCGTTATGGACGATGCGGCCATGAAGGGCACAATAGGTGTTCATGTAGTTTTTTTTCAAAGGAGAACTAGTTTATTGTTTTTCTATACTCTTGAAGAGTATAACTGATTTATTTTCGTGTTTTTTTTCTTTTAAATAAATGATTATTTATTTCGATTTAATTTTAGTGTTAATTTATTTTTCTTATTTGTGATTTTTATGTATACGCTGGTGTATTTTCATAAGTGCTTTGAAATATTCTAGAGTAACACAGTTGTGTATATTATCAAACAATGGTAACTTGTCTAACATAAAACGTACATAGCTCTAATGTAAAAACTGTGATGTGTATGTTTAATTTTTTTAAAAACTAAATTTTGAAAATCAACTGTTATGTGTTTTCTGTATAATGTTGAATTAACTTATTGTTTTGATATACTTATGAAGAGAAATGAAATAACGTTGGAAACCAGTAGGTGGTACAGTTATGTATATTATATAACATACATAAATTGTATTTATAGCCTTTAACTCAGATATATGTTTTATGTATATTGTATATTAATTAATGTAGATAATTTAATATACATAGCTCTGTTATATAACGTCTGAGTTGTAAATGTAAACATATAGTTGTATACAAAAAATTTTAAAAACAAATATTATGAATTTTACATATAGCGTTGAATTAACTTACTTCTTTAATATATTTTTTTTTTAATTAAATGTATACTTATGTATTTTTTTCAGCATTTATTAGTTAGTTATATAATGTAATATGTATATTATAATATATACACAGATTAAAATTAGGATGTTTTTTTGTATATTAAAATATATACACACATTACAATTATGTATATTTTACAATATACAGTATTAACTTTTATTGTTTACAATGTATATGAAAACATATACACACATAACAGCAACAAATATATGTAAATATTGTCATATGCAACATTCATCAAAAATTGCATTCGTCATTGCTAAAAAATACATATGTCAAATAAAAACTTCATCATATTCATTAAAAAAAAATATTGTATTCTACCTTACAAAACAACTAAAATAATTAAAACTTTAAAAATTCCTAACAAATTTCAGCAGAATACATTAAAAATCTTAACAATATTCTTCAGTAAGACTACTCAATACAAACTATTGCATTATCATCTGAAATTTGTATAATTCTTGACTTTGGTCTTGGAGGGTCATCATTTTCACTAATATAACCTTTCTTTGCTTTTTGAATACCATATTTTCAAAGTAGTATGGCGTAACGCATTCTACGGTATAAAGCTTCAAAACCATCAGAAGGCACGTTCATTTCTTCACTTAGGTATTCTGCATAACCAACAACAAAGACTCCACAATCCCTGTCATACCTACAAAAAATAATAGAAGTTATTACGTAATACTTACTAGCAATGAAAAATACAAATACATTAATACATGTACAATAATATTACAAATAAAAAGAATATATAAGTATACTTACACACTGTCGCTTTCTTTTTGCATAATATGTTGAACATACTCAACGTCAAAGGTATGTTCATTTAGAATTTGTATCGTCTGAGTAATCTTATCCCTATATGTTTCAAGATTAGGCCAATCTGTACGAGATGTTTCATCATAAAAATTATTGTCAGAGAGGTAAGTTGGCAGCATCTTAGCCAACTTTGAATCTCAGTAATTGATTTTGTGCTTCTTCGTCTGGACAGCGAATCGTAGACGCGTATGCGTTTATCCTTCAGGGCAATAACGGCTAACACCCAGTGAAAATTCTCATTGCAATTGATAGGAACATACACCTCATCAACTTGGTGCCATGGTAAACCAGATGGCATGCAATATCCCTTGATTATATGTGTTATTGCCTCTTCAATTAGAACAACGTGAACAGATTCAACATAATCTTGTTGTGTAGTCAGGACTGTATCTGTATCGTCTTCATAGTATATGGAGTATGTCTTGTCAATGTAGTTCTTGAAAAAATAGTTGGTTGTTGTGAACCTGTAATCTTGATCGCTCCTTAATTTCGATTTCTTCCGCAAATGATAGAAAATGACATCAATATGCTACAAAAGAGGAGAAAAAATGAAACGAATTATGTCCTATATAATAAAAATCACATACTTTTAAGAATAGTGTTTGTAGACATACATCTAGATAATAAATGCATATACATTAAATATGATGAAACCTGAATATGCCAGAAAGTTCATAACTATATATATTCAGTGATGTATATTATTTAATATACATACTGATTATCAACTATAAACATACATAGCCATTAGTAATCTAATACATATATTAAGGTAGACATATACATATGTTGTTGTGTTAGTATGTATGCAACATAACAGAACAAGTAAAAACGAAAAATTATCAAATTAAAAAGTTTAAATACCTCATTGTTCCAACACGTTTTCTTTTAAGACATCAAGTAAAATCAATTTTCTGTCCGTGCATGAGCAACCACAAAATCAATTTCATGAACTCCTAGCGAAGATGATTTTGCTTTGTAGGGATCATCATCATATTTTCTATAAAAAAAAAATTAAATTTGTTATTATAAAAAAAAATGTAGTACATTCATTGAGTGAAATAATTAATTTTAATATCGATAAAAACTTACTTTTTAACATGAAACTTCAATAATCCTTCCTCCACTCACTGTTTGAAATCTTCAATTACACTGCTTGGCATAGTGTCAGATATTAGAAAATCATCAAAAGCGAATTGTTGTTTCTGTTCTTCGATCTGATCCTCAATTGTTTTAGATCCAGAAGCATATTTTGTTGTTTATGGAGACTTGAAAACTTTGGATCTCATCCTGATTCTCTTAGCAACCTTAGCAGGGGTTTTTGCATCTTGATGAGCCGCGACAACAGCATCAGAAAAATCAAGAGAAAGCTGACAATCAGAGATGTCGTGTTGGTTCACAATTGGTCCTGCTGATGGAACTACTTCTATAGGAACGTCATCAACTGGTGCTGCAATAACTTTCAATATCCCATCTAACTCGACTTGATCCGATTCAGAAAGTGTACTCGAATAATCAACCTAAGATTAAATTTAAAGTATGTATTGTTAGATTTGGTTTAACGTGCACATAGAAGTAGTGTCATGTGTGAAAATTAAGACATGCAGGGCAAAAAAAAATTTGGTGAAGTTACCTGCATATTAGATGTTCCAACATTATCATTATCATTATCAGGTTTTTAGTTTTTCACAGCTGCGACTAGACATTCCAATGTGGCAGGCCCAATATCAGCACTAACTCCTTCAACATCCTTGAAAACATAACACAAAACATATACAAAAGTAGATCATTAGTTCGATTTAACTGTAAGCAAAAAAATAGTACATTTCTTACATATTTGATCTATGGCTGAAAAAGAATGACTTTATTCATTTACCATATGATCATTATGGACATGCACAGTAGTAGATGTTCCAACATTGGTGTTGTCGGAATTGTAATTTACCACGGATTCTACAAGAGCATCTAGGCTGGCAGTAGCATTATCCTCACTGCATCCTTTGACATCCTATCAATCATAATGTAAAACATATACATAGCTAAGTCAGTTCAATGTTTTAATTGTAAACATTAAATTCTGAGATCTTTAACCTGTGATTGTTGTTGTATGGGACTGCGGTTCCAATCAAAATAGTGACCATTCATTGGATCATCGGCAGAGTATACGTCTGTTGATTTATCTGTCTCGTTGAAAATCTACGAATAAAAAATAATTATTATTTTTTATGTTAATTGCTTTCATAATTTGTGTTGTGCTGCATATTTGTATATTATAATAATATACATATAATACAATATGTATACATTGTAACGCAAATTTAACTGTCGTTAAACAACATTCAATTTATACCAAATTCTAAGCTGGATAAAAATCATAAAATTAAAGAAGTAACGAAAAAGTAATATATGTAACGAAGTATGTATAATTATCACTTGTGAGTAAATACCTTTTTCCCCTTTTCTTTCAAGGTTTTGAAGATTTTAATATCTTCAACATCTTCTTTAGATGGTACATTTCCTATTTTTTCTTCTCCCTCTTGTTGATGGTGTTGAAATAATATAGTATATTCTTTAGAAAAAATGTGATAACATCAACCTGATCTAATAATAATGTATGTTTAAAAAAGTACCCCTTTTTATATGCTTTCAATATTCTGCATGATATCCATCTCGTCTACTTGAGCTTGTGTTGATTTTTCTCCGACAGTTGAACCATCCAAAACATGAACCTTTATAGTTTGTTGTAATAGATATATGAGATACTATGCCATTGCAATGTAATATACATAGCTATAAAATACACACAGTATAACTTGTGATTATATTGTGGACTTAACATAAAGCAGTTATGTATATTAGTTAAAATACTTATCATTATTGTCAGCTATTATGCCAATGCAACTATCAATTCCATGAGAAATAGTTAATATACATAGCATATTGTTGGTATATTATATACCACAGTGTAACAACTTATGTATATTATATTACAAACATAAAATGTATATAATATACATAGCTATAAACTACACATCATATTTATGAGTATAACTTACGATTATATTGTGTATTTAACTTAAAATATTTGTGTATATTAGTTAATATACATAACATAATTGGCAGCTACTATGCCATTGCTACTATCAACTCCATGAGAAATAGTTTATATACATGGCATATTCTTTGTATATTATATAACACAAAGTAAGCATTTTATGTATGTTATAAAACATTGTACAAATAATAGTTAAATAATACGTAATACAATTCTAATTCAGAATATGTATAAATGCACAAAATTGAAGCAAAAAGAAATACAAAATCATGAATTGTATAACTTAAATTATTTTTGGTGTACCTTTTCATTTTCTTGGTTGTTGTGTTTCAACATTTGGATGAGTTCGGCATGTTGTTTATCCATTTTTTTCATTTGAGTCTTGATGATGTTTGACTATTAGATCATGAAGAAAGCTGATTTTTGTGTCAACCTGCATGTCAAAATGAACTTACATAAGACTACATGTTGATGAAAGTTGAATTTTGTGTATACCAGCATGTCAAAAGCTGAAGAAAGGTGACTATTAGATATGAATGAACTTACATAAGATTGCAAAAATAACTTTATATCATCCCACTTTTCATCAGAATTGTTCTGACAAACTGACTTGAGTGACGATGATAGAGTTGTCTTTTCGGCATGAATACGCTCCGAACCTGAAGAAGCTGTTTTTTAGGTTGGCACAGTTCTTGTTGAAACAAAAGATGGTGTTTTCTAACAAACTTGCTCCTCGGCAATTGTGGAATCAAAACAGACTGTTTTTCGCTTTTTTGTCAGATGAGATGTTGAAGCATCAGTAATCAAACCTGTCTTCTTGAGAATTTCTATAGGAAGGACCGTACTAAATTCCTCAAAACCTTGTATATCGAGGTCCACTTGTGACTGTACGTCGATAGCAGGTCTTTTATCGGAACAATCTACAGCAATTTCTGAAAGAAATTCACTTTCAGCTTCTTTTAATTGAAATTCCTCAATCATTTGCAAAATAAGAGTTTGTACTTCTTCATAAGTTGGTCGTATATCGTTGAATATAAAATGTTAAACAATAAAAAATAGCAACATTAACAGTCTGTTAAAGTAAGCACGTTGAAAATTAAAACTAAGATCGAAATAATATACATCATACTTACCTTGCCGAACATACCAACCATAAATTTCTCGTACCTAACTTTGATTCCAACCACCTGCCAGTTGAAAATTTGGGGAATTACATTTCCCACCCGCTTGGCTATCGTACTGTCTACCTCAGAACAACATTCATACATCCAAACATTCAGCACATGAGGCATTCCCCCCATCGAGTATAACTGTTGCGCAACAAAAAAGTCATGTCTCCACAATGCAATAAGCTTTTCAAATGAACTCTTCTCCCATGGAAATTGTTCGTAACTACCATTCTCAACCATCACAAAATTTGATTTGCTAATTGTAGAATCACATACTTGTGAATATAGAAAGGTGTGAATGAAGTAAATTATTGACATATTTAGTACATCAGAATTATTTTCAAAGTTGCCCATCTTGAAACGCTCTATAAAGAGACTCCTTTTGACAGAACCCTTAGATCCTGAAAAATACTTCATCATTAATGCGGACTTTGATGTAACAGAAAAGAGGTGCTCCTCGATGTTTCCTGAATATTTAAGATCGGATATAATGGCATACTCAATAATAGTAAACTTGAGTGTGATTTCTTGCATGTAAACGTGTATTTCATCCGGATTGTCTTGTTCTATCTCAAGCAAGAGTAAGCATTTGAATAATTGACCCTGATAATACAATTCGGGGTCTAGTAATGAACCAAAAATTATTTACCGAAACAAATTTACAACTTCTTCACCAAGATAATTTTTTATTTCTTCTCCAAATTTTCGATTGCAATAACTATCAAAATGCAACGAATGCACAGGGACCTTTCTTATCCTGTATTTCATACCCTATTGAGAAAGAAACAACACATGATATGTGAGCATGTGTTTTTAAATAAAAATAACACTAAACTTATGTATATTATTAACATATACATAAAATTGACTTGTGAGAAGTATTGGTTCTAAAACACAGAAAACAATATATCATCAGTGATGTATATGTCAACATATACATAGCTGATATCCATTATGTATATGCAGTTCACATCACAGTAGTAGTCTACCAACATATTGAAGTTTATGTATATATTATTCATAAACACATGACATGTTCAGTGCATCAAACTAAAATAATAAAACACAAACTATATAAAACACTAAAATAACAAAACATATATATGTCAATATGAACATGCATTGCAAAATTAAATGCTAAACTTATGTATATTACTATCATATACATAAAATTAAATTGAGAGAATTATTGGTTCAAAAACACAACAAACAAAATATCAGAAGTGATGTATATGTCAACCTATACATACCTAATATCCATTACCTTAAATACCTCTTCAAAAAATATACACATATACACAGAAAATATGATGTATATGAAGTACACAACGCAGTATTAACAACATATTGAAGTTTATGTATATATTATTCATATACACATTGTGTGTTCAGTGCATCGAACTAACATAGCATAACGTAATGGAAAAACTAACTTATGTATATGTGCTGAGTAATGTATGTGTAATACATACATACGAATTTACATAAACCCAATATTCATTTATGTATATTAAATTATATAGATCACTGTATTTCAAATAAAAAGCTCACCACAAATTTATATACCCAACATCAAAAACGAAAAAATTATATATACCTTAGGAAGACGTGGATGTCCAGAATCATCTTTTTTGGATAATCTTGATGATTTTCCAACTGCTTTTTTCGACTTCTCAGCAGCAGCTTTTCTAATCTCTTTCATCTTGTTGGGGTCATTACGAAATTTAGATCTGTTTTCAACAAAGTTAGGTTCCTCGTAGTCAAAAACTCTGGGAACAAACCCAACTACCGAATTTGTATCTAGAGAATCCTCCATTAACAAAGTACAAATATGTTTATTTCTACTTTAAATGGACGATTTTGAAATAAAAAAGGAACAATAATGAAATAACAACCAAATTTTGTTAAATTAAAACCCCCAAAAATACTTAATAAGAACATGCAACAATTTGTTCTTTCGAAAAATCCCAAAATTGAATTAAGGAGAATACTCCATTAACAAAGTACTAAGTTGTTAATATCGTACTTCAAATGGACGATTTCGAAAATTTTGTTAAAAAAGAAACCCTAAAAAATACTTAATAAGAATATGCAACAATTACTTCATTCAAAAATCTCCAAAAATCGGTTCAGTAAATGATAAAACAAAAAATACTAACCTCAACTCTTAAAAATCAGAATAATTAATGGAGATTAAGATAAAATTTAATGCTGTAAGTTGGAGCCAAGTACAGTTGTATTCAAAATGGTAACCAATGCTTGATTTTAGGAGAGTTTTAAGGGTGACGGTGAAAGAAATCATCTTACTTATGTATATTTGCTTTTAAAGAGAGAAACACCAAAAATGAAATTTTTGTAATAAGTTTGAGGAGTTGGAATTTTTTGTAATTAATGAAAGATAAGTTGTGTTATTTTGTAATTTTTAGATTTTTCAATGACAAGACAAAGTTAGCCGCGCGCTATTACTACGCCCGAATGCATTGGCAATATGTAATATGAGTCCACTAGCCTATTTGCTCAAATGGGCCCATTAGTAGTATGAGTCCATTAGTCTGTCAGCCCAAATGGGCCCATTGGCGGTATGAGTCCACTAGTCTATCAGCTCAGATGAGCCCATAGGTAGTATGTCCACTAGCCTTTTAGCCCAAATGGTTGTCAAATTCATCAATTGAAAAACCCCAAAGATTTGGGACCAAAAACGATTAGCGGTGATTATTGAATAAATTTCTTCGACTTTAGTTGGGTTAAAAGTACAGAATGTATTTTCACCATTACCGTCTTCAAATAAAGTATTTTTTACGGTAGCACCATGAATGACGCATAGCAAAGCAACGCCCAATACACAAAACTCTTGCAAGTTGGAATGGTATATTATGAAACTAGATTTTGGAGCCTGTGCCGGCATGGGTCCAATTTATATTATCTTTTTTATCCCAATTTATGTGCCACGTATGAAATTTGAAAAGTCAAACAATTTTTTCGTATTACTTTTAAATATTTTAAGTTATCAATTATTGATTTATAGTACTTTTACATAATTTCTAGATACTATATGTTACTCTTTTTGTTTCATTTATGTGCCATTGATGAGATATTTGAGAAAATCAATCAAATTTGTTATATAATTTTAGATTATGATTTATATGACATTTTACGTATTTTTTAAGTAATAATATATGTTACTCCCTTTTTCCCAATTCATATGACATTGATAGAATTTGAAAAATCAAACAAATTTTTTTAATACATCTTTCAAAAATTTTAATTTGCGAATTTTTGTGATCTATATTACTTTTTACGAAATTTTTAAATAATATGCCTCAATTTATGTTGCACCGATAGAATTTCAAATCAATCAAAATTTTTTATTTGCCTTCAAATAATTTAAATTATTAATTATTATAATTTATAATATTTTTATACAATTTTTAAATCTATAATAATTTTTACAGAATTTTCAAATATATAATAAATTAAAAATAAAAATAAAGAAATTAAATTAAAATAAAAAATATGATATTACAAAAATATCCTCGATCAAAAGCAGACAGGACAATCATCAACTACATGCTCACTCACACTTACTAATAGTATAAAAATAAAATAGTATACTGGTAATATAGGAGACAACTAAAGGATTTTTTTTATAAATCTTTTTGTTTTTGATAACTGGGATCTGGGAATAGATGTTAATATAACAAAACTTAGATAGTTACATCATAGGTAGCAATGTCTTGTGCACTGAATATTACATAAAGGTTCCCCTAACTAGCAAGTTTATTACATATAGAACTATTAACTAGCCAACTAATCCTCACCTCTGGTGAATGGAGAAAACTCTGTGGCCAGTTTTCTACCGCTTACTGCGCTGATAGTAGAACGGAGGATTAGTCTCACGGCTGCCAGCTGTGGGAATACCTTGGGAAAAAAATAAAAATAAAAAATAACTAGCCAAATAATACCACCATAGGATGTGGTGCAGCGGATGGGGCTACTTCTTCCTTAACTAGAGGCCTCGGGTTCGAGTCTTGGGTATGAAAAAATCATTGGTAGAGAGCGCTTCCCCCTAAATGGGGCCTTACGCGGCATGAATCCGAATTAGTCGGTCTCCAATATGAATACCGGACACTAGATGAAAAACCCAAAAAAAAAAAAAACTAATCTTCTGGAGGAGGCTATAATGTAAAATTTCTTTATGCTCTTACAGTGTCAGTATACAAAACTTAAATCGTACAAATATTTATAGAGTGTTAGTGTTGTCATTATGTTACTTCGTAAGTTTTAATTTGTTGTCTTACTTTTTTTTTTTTATATAATTCGTTTAAAACCAATGTTTTTTTTTCTTTTTAGTTTGGCAATTCATTGGTTTTAACTTTCGACATAACATGTTTAAGAAAACAAAATTAAAAAACATTTCCTACATTTTACATATCTTTTTTTCCACCATACACGCAATATATATTAAGTGTATCAATAGATTCTCACTTATCCTCCAGCGTGATTCAAAACCCTCAATCTACCAATTGATGTGGAGGTGCTAAACTAAAAAAAAAACACAAGATTCAAAAGTGTTTTTTACATTTTTAAATTTCGTATTGAGTCAAAATCAGACAAACAAATTAAAACGAAGGAAGTACCAATTTAATAGTACTTTTAAGAATGGACAAGTAGGACAGGAAGCAGCATGTCAATCTTAAACCCATTATCCACCCGCGTCTGAAGGAGTGGACATGAACCTTAATAATAACCATGCAAATCTCATCTTTAATCAAATCAATTAATCAACTCCTAGTCCCACATTATACATATATAACTATTGTCAAGATCCACTTGTGATTAATTTACATCACAAAAATGATGTGATTAATGCAGAAAATAACAAGTTCCACCATCAAATAACATAGTCTAAATGACGTACAAAAAATGGCAATGTCTACAGAGTAGTGAACCACTGAAAGCAAGTCTTTAGTCATGTCAAATAGTACCATTTATTGTTTCTTTTCCAAGTGGAACTTTTTTATTTGTAATGTTCCTATTATAAAAGTTCAATCATTCTTATATTTTTTTATTATATATATTATATTTCTTTTCTATTATATAGAAGAGGTGGTTTCGATCACCTCTTGCAATTACCAAAAAATCAACTACTTCCACTTAATTACATATCATGCCTCAATATATAATAATTTCATTATTTTATCATAATGATTTAAATATTTAATATATTTTATTAATTTATATTTATTAACTATAACTACATATTAAAAGTAATTTTTATTTATTTATTTAATTGTCTATCATGTTCAAAACTAATTTGTTACCACAAATCATAATAATTAATAACTTAAAATATTTAAAAGACAAACAGAAATTTTATTGACTCTTACAAAAAAAAAAAAACCCTCTACTCCCACTTAATTACATATCATGCCCTAATATATAATAATTCAATTGTTTCATCGTAATAATTTAAATATTTAATATATTCTATTAATTTATATTAATTAACTATAACTACATATTGGAAGTAAAAAAAAAATTATTTATTTAATTAGTTATCATGTTCAAAACTAATTTGTTACCACAAATCACAATAATTTGTTACCACATATATAAATTTTATTGACTCTCATTATTTTAGCAATGCCACATAAATTGACATAAAAAAAAGTACTGCAAATCATAATAATTAACAACTTAAAATATTTAAAAGATATATAAAAAATTTAGTTGACTCTCAAAATTGTATCGAAGCCACATAAATTGGGACACAAGGAGTAAATATATTATTTGATAATTACGTAAAAATTATTATAAATCACAATAATTAACAAGTTAAAATACATTTTAAAAAATAGATAAAAGTTCTATTCAACTCTCAAAATTTTATCGGTGTAGCATAAATCATGACAAAATAAAAAATTATCTTAATTAATTGCAACTAAATATTTAAAATAAATCAAGTTTATTATTTTAATTGACTTTTATATATAAAATTAATATTTTTATTTATTTATTTATTTTAGTAAATTTAAATTTTAAAATTATTTTTTTCTTATATAGAAACACTAAAATTTAAAATTAACTTTAAATTTTTAAAGTAAAAAATTAATTAATTTAATTTAATAAAATAAATTCTAATGAATATTTTCTTAGAATTTGTGTTGGATCAATATGTATCAAGTTAATATATATATATATATATATATATATAGTAAAATTTTATTATTGTGAAAGATAAACATAATGCACTATTCAATAATGTTTAATAATACCATAGTTTGCATATGCGAATATAGCATCCCGTATTTAATTAATATACCATTTCGGTGAATTATAGGTGATTACTATTGGATATGATAAAATTATATTAATTTTTATAGTAATAACATAATCAGTTGCTCTTAATTAATTATTATGAGTCATATAGGTAAGAAAATAAATAATATTTCATGAAAAATAAAATAGACATAAAATGTGAAATTAACTCTTAATGTTTTAAATTAAATTTTCGTCTTTCAAACGATGATTTTACTATATCACTGCTTATTATAAGTCATTTATGTATTAGAAAAATAAGAATAACAAAATGTCATGTCAACATAAAATATTTGATTTACTATCAAAATTATATTAGTGCCACATAAATTGGGACGGGACAGGAGAAGATATAAAACAACATATATTATTTGAAAATGAAATAAAAAGTACTGTAAATAACAATAATTAACAATTTTTTTTAAAAAAAAATTGACTGATTTCTGCTTCAGCTGCTTCAGTCGTGATTTTACTATATTAACTCTAATTAATTATTATGGTCATTTAAGCGTTGTGCCACATAAGTTGAGATAGAAAAAATATGATAAATCACAATGATAAAAAAATTTAAATTATTTAAAAAATATAATTGTCTTTTGTTGACACAAAACTCTGGACAAGGAGAGTAACATATATTATTCAAAAATTACAAAAAAATGTATTATAAATTACAATTGTAAACAACTTAAAATATCTAAAAAAATAATAATATGTTATATATTTCAAAAAAATTACATGAAAAATACTAGAAATCACAATAATCAGCAACTTAAAATTTAAAAGATATAAAATATTTGGTCGGCTCTTGAAATTATATTAGTGTCACTGAAATTGGAATAGAAGAAAAGTATTATAAATCACAATAATTCTAAACTTAAATTATTTTTAAAATATAATTGACTATTAATGCCACAAAAAATTGGACAAGAAAAGTAGTGTATATTAATTTAAAAAATACATAAAAAATATTATAAATTACAATAGTTAACAACTTAAATTATCTAAATACATATTAAAATAACATATGTTGAACTCATGCTAGATTCCGGATGAATCCTAGAAAACATATGCAATCCTTTTATTAAATTTTTTTATTTAAATATATCAAGATTGAAAAGACAAATAAATATCTTAATGTTGGGCCCGTGCTGACACGGGTCATGCTTGTCTAGTATTATATAGAAGAGGTGGTTTCGACCACCTCTTACGTAATTACCAAAACACCCCTCTATTCCCATTTAATTACTTATCATATTCCAATATATACTAATTTCATTGTTTCATTATAATGGTTTAAATATTTAATATATTCTATTAATTTATATTAATTAACTATAACTACATATTGAAAGTAAAAAAAAATTATTTATTTAATTCACTATCATGTTCAAAACTAATTTGTTACCACAAATCACAATAATTAATAACTTAAAATATTTAAAAGACATAT
This sequence comes from Capsicum annuum, assembly GCF_002878395.1. Lineage (NCBI taxonomy): Eukaryota > Viridiplantae > Streptophyta > Magnoliopsida > Solanales > Solanaceae > Capsicum > Capsicum annuum. Next base: position 3,110,592 of record NC_061111.1, read on the forward strand.
AGAAATTTTATTGACTCTCATTATTTTAGCAATGCCACATAAATTGAGATAAAAGAAAAAGTACTGCAAATCATAATAATTAACAACTTAAAATATTTAAAAGATATATAAAAATTTTAGTTGACTCTCAAAATTGTATCGAAGCCACATAAATTGGGACACAAAGAGTAAATATACTATTTGATAATTACGTAAAAAATATTATAAATCACAATAATCAACAAGTTAAAATACTTTTTTAAAAATAAATAAAAGATCTATTCGAACGATGATTTTACTATATCACTCCTTATTATAAGTCATTTATGTATTAGAAAAGTAAGAATAGCAAAATGATATGTCAACATAAAATATTTGATTGACTATCAAAATTATATTAGTGTCACATAAATTGGGACGGGACAGAAGAAGATATAAAACAACATATGTTATTTGAAAATAAAATAAAAAGTATTCTAAATAACAATAATTAACAAAAAAAATAATTAAAAATTGACTGATTTCTGCTTCAGCTGCTTCAATCGTGATTTTAATGTACAATGATGTTTAAAGAGGGTAAATGACATAATGAGATTTAAAGAGGATAAAATGTATGTAGTAAAGTGTGAGAAGAATAAAGCATAAGTAAATTTTATTACTATATTTTAAAGAAATTAAAGAAAAGAAGTATAAAGATTATTTGCAAAAGATTTTTACAAACTAATTTAAATATAAATAAAGTAAATTTAGGTACAAAAAACGTGTATCTATCACAAATTTCCTACCAAATACTTCGCATTTTCTTAACATTAGCAAATTATCTATCAAATATGTGTAGCCATCTTTCTCAACTTTTTACAGCTCCTCAATATTAATTAACATTTCTCTTTTTTTAAAAATAAAATAAAGAAAAGAAAATCTCAACTCTTCCTTCTCTATTAAAAAACAACACTCTTTTCCTGTGTTAAAAATAATAATTAAGCAAAACAATAGCGAATCTAAGTTATGTATTCTCTTTATCGGGTAAGTTTACATGATTCTTAATCTTTGCGATATAGAAAATCAATAATCTGCTGGATATTTGATTTAAGTTATTTCATCAGATTTACGCATATTCTTTCTTTATATTTCTGATCGCAAAATTCAACAAGAAGGTTAAAAAAGATTGCAATTGTGATCCCCTCAGCTCAATCATACTAATAAAAATATTCTACTGCTCAAACTTTCAACCTCAAGATAAATCCTAAAACTTAAAAATTGCAATCTACATGTTCTACTGTTGGGTCCGTGCTGACACGGGCGATGCACTTCTAGTCTAGCATTATATAGAAGAGGTGGTTTCGACCACCTCTCATGTAATTACCAAAAAATCCCTCCACTCTCACTTAATTACATACCATGCCTCAAATATATAATAATTTCATTGTTTCATCATAATGGTTTAAATATTTAATATATTCAATTAATTTATATTAATTAACTATAACTACATATTGGAAGTAAAATTTTTTTATTTATTTAATTGACTATCATGTTCAAAACTAATTTATTACCACGAATCACAATAATTAATAACTTAAAATATTTAAAAGACATATAGAAATTTTATTGACTCTCACTATTTTAGCAATGCCATATAAATTGAGATAAAAGAAAAAGTACTGCAAATTATAATAATTAACAACTTAAAATATTTAAAAGATATATAAAAATTTTAGTTGATTCTTAAAATTGTATCGAAGCCACATAAATTAGGACACAAGGAGTAAATATATTATTTGATAATTACGTAAAAATTATTATAAATCACAATAATTAACAAGTTAAAATACTTTTTTAAAAATAGATAAAAGTTCTATTCAACTCTCAAAATTTTATCCGTGCACCATAAATCATGACAAAATAAAAAATTATCTTAATTAATTGCAACTAAATATTTAAAGTAAATCAATTTTATTATTTTAATTGACCTTTATATAGAAAATTAATCTTTTTATTTATTTATTTATTTTAGTAAATTTAAATTTTAAAATTATTTTTTTCTTGTATAGAAATACTAATATTTAAACTTAACTTTAAATTTTTAAAGTACAAAATTAATAAATTTAATTTAATAAAATAAATTTCAAATGAATATTTTCTTAGAATTTGTGTTGGGTCAATATGTATCAAGTTAAAAAGAAATAAAGAAAAATATATAGTAAAATTTTATTATTGTGGAAGATAAATATAATGTACTATCCAATAATATTTAATTATCATATTTTGCATATGCAAATATAGCATCCCGTATTTAATTAATATACTATTTCAGTGAATTATCGATGATTACTATTGGATATGATAAAATTATATTAATTTTTATAGTAATAACATAATCAATCGCTCTTAATTAATTATTATGAGTCGTCTAGGTATTAAGAAAATAAATAATATTTAATGAAAAATAAAATAGAAATAAAATACAAAATTAACTCTTAATGTTTTAAATTAAATTTTTGTCATTCGAACGATGATTTTACTATATCACTCCTTATTATAAGTCATTTATGTATTAGAAAAATAAGAATAACAAAATGATATGTCAACACAAAATATTTGATTGACTATCAAAATTATAGTATTGCCACACAAATTGAGATGAGACAGAAAAAGATATAAAGCAACATATATTATTTGAAAATGAAATAAAAAGTACTGTAAATAACAATAATTAACAAAAAAAGATTTAAAAATTGACTGATTTCTGCTGCTTCAATCGTGATTTTAATGTATTACCCGCAATTAATTATTATAAGTCACTTATGTATTGAAAAATTAATAATATTGAATCCATGATTTTAATAATAAATTTTTTTTATGATATTTAAAATAAAAGAAAAAAATTACTACATATTTCAAAGGGCAAAAAAGTAAAAACACACAAGAGATAAATGTAGAGAAATCAAGAAGCACCAAATGGATTATTAACATTTGTAAAATTCAACACATTTCTAAATGTTTCCAAATTCTTCTTGAATCAACACATACACATAATAAAAATAATAAATAATAATAATTACATTTTACTATATCACCCCTAATTAATTATTATGATCTTTTAAGCATTGTGCCACATAAGTTGAAATAGAAAAAATATTATAAATTACAATGATAAAAAATTTAAATTATTTAAAAAATACAATTGGCTATTGTCGCCATAAAACTCTGGACAAGGAGAGTAGCATATATTATTCAAAAATTACATAAAAAGTATTATAAATTACAATAGTTAACAACTTAAAATATCTAAAAACAATTTAATATGCTATATATTTCAAAAATTTACAAGAAAAATACTAGAAATCACAATAATTAACAACTTAAAAATTTTAAAAGATATAAAATATTTGGTCGACTCTTGAAATTATATTAGTGTCGCTGAAATTGAAATAGAAGAAAAGTATTATAAATCACAATAATTAAAAACTTAAATTATTTTTAAAATATAATTGACTATCAATGCCACAAAAATTTGGACAAGAAAAGTAACGTATATTAATTTGAAAATTACATTAAAAAAATTACAAATTATAATAGTTAACAACTTAAATTATCTATATACATATTAAAATAACATATGTTGAACTCATGCTAGATTCCGGATGAATCCTAGAAAACATATGCAATCCTTTTATTAACATTTTTTATTCAAATATATCAAGATTAAAAATATAAATAAATATCTTAATGTTGGGCTCGTGCTGAGACGGATCATGCTTCTCTAGTATATATATAAAAGAACAATAAGATATTTGTTGATAATATGACCTAATAATAAGTGGCAGATGGAACAATATCATAAGAAGATAGCCAATTTACCTCCTTGATATTTTTAGACGCAAAATAATTAGAAAACGAAACTGAAAAAAAAATACTAGAATTTTATTCAATCCGTCCAAATCGTGACCTTCTGATCGCATAACATATACATGTGCGATCTACTGTATTAATAAATGTGCTAACGCTGACTTCACCGTAAACACAAGAGGTTTATGAGAACAAAAATATCATGTCATATAGGGGGATGTGAAAGTAGGGTATATACGTAATAGTTCTAAATCTAGTGCCATATATATATATAGTCAATAGAAGAAAGAAAAATAGCTTGATGATACATTGAGTTTTCGCGATGAATAATTTCAGAGAAAGATTGAATCACATGCATTCATGATCTTGGCAGATGGATAACTTTTATATTGCGTTAAGGCTCCCTTCGCCTTAAAAAAAAAGAGACTAAAGCAAATATTAGATGAAACAGCCAATGCACAACAAGGCGGAGTTTTTGTCATAAGATTCTATTAATTTCTTTGTGTGGTTACTTTTTTTATAAATTCAAATTCCGCTACTGTGTGACCAATAGGATGGGTGGGTTTTTTTTAAGGATTTAGTTCAACCAAAGGAGAACAATATCCCCACTAATAAGGAAAGTATCCAATGGAATGAAAGGCAGGGAAAACATTTGTTTTTTTGAGAGTATGAAACTATAATCAATTCCTAATTATATTGTGACCAACAAAAACAGGAACATAAAATAACTAATAGTTATTCTAGAAAAAGAGAAACAAATTCAATGACCCCATCAAATATTACTGGGGAGAAACTATATTCTATGAGAAGAAAGGGATTATTATATTATGACCCCATCAAATATTACTGGCGGGAAATTAAACTATATTCTATGAGAAGAAAGGGATTGTTATATTTGGACAATATCTTATGCAAAGTACTTTCCATATTAAGTTTGGATCATGACAAACTTGGAATAAATGAAATAATCAATATCCCATTTCAAACATAAATATATAATTTATTTGAAGATTGATATGATACAATACATTATACTGAAAACCTCACAAACCCTAACCAAATCTGCATGATGATCTTCATCACACATATGATCTCACACAACCACACAAATTTAGATTAGAAGCTACTAATTATACTAGCACACAAATACAAACATTGGAATTTGAAAATACAAGTTACAAGCAAAATATAAATATTAAAACTATAGAGAAATTGCAAATTTCTCCCTTATTCAAACCCTAATAATAATTAATTAAACTTCATCCATGCTTAGAAGTTAGATATATAGATCATGAAGAAATATCAAGACTTATTATCTCCAAACAAATAGCCCAATGATGAATCTCCTCCTGGAACTGAATTCACCTTTGTTGATGGACGGCCCTATATATACATTTAATTAAGGAAAGAAACAAGAAAAATATTATAATTAACAACTAGTATGAATGAATCAAGAAACAAAAGAAAGCTACACATGAAGAAATTCTTGAAAACCAAGAGCACGTGAACAACTACTACAAAATTTATTGGATATATATCTCTTATGATCCTGCGTTTGATACGTTCCTTATGAGCCGAGAGCCTATTGGAAACAACTTTTCTACCCTAAAAAATGTAGGAATAAAGTTTGAGTACATCATAGAGCCAACAGAAATTGGGTGATGGGTGTGCAAATTTTTTTTCTTAGTTATATTAAGGGTGTGCAAAATTAAATATACACTCATAATAACTAACAACATTTAACCTCTGTGTACCACATAATTTTCAAACATAGGATGTGCACTAGACCCTTTGCCTAAGGTGGCTACGCCATGTCCCCAAACTTCATTTTTGAGAGTACACTAAATATGTCATCATTGTGTTATATATGAATGAATCAAAGAACAAAAGGAAGAGAAACTACAACAATAAATTTCTGATTAATTACCTATTAATTAAAGATTCCAATTCAGTGTTCAAAATCCAGTTTTTCACACTTAGATTCCCAAGAAAGTGAGGTATAAGCTGAATTTAATTTGTTGGTAATGCTTTCAAGCTGTTAGTAAATAAACCTGAGAACTATGAATCAATGAAAGGAAAAAAAAGAAAAAAAAAGTAATCAAATGAACATACTTTCTTCATAATTAACCAAGGACAATTAAAAATGAAAATCATTAAAGTTATCCATATTTTCAAGCTACTAGTAAATAAATCTAAGAATTATGAATGAATGAAAGGAAAAAAGAGAAACCAAATGAACAAACTTTCTTGATAATTAGCCGAGGGCTATAAAAAATAAAAATCACTATAAATACTCTATATTAGATTATCTAAGAACTATGAATATGAATGAATGAAAGGAAAAGATTAAGATAAATCAAATGAGCAAACTTTCTTGATAACTAACCAAGGGCAATAAAAAAATATATGACAATCACTAGATCTAAGTTCGCTATACTTTCAAGCTAGTGTGAATAATAAATCTGAGAGCTATATATGAATGAATAAAGTTAAAAAAAAAAAAGGGGGGGGGGGGGGCGGCAAATGATCAATAAACTTCTTTTATAATTAACCAAGGACAATTACATATATAAACATAAAATCATACTCACAGTGATAAAAATTCCTGAATTTTGGCCCTGAGATTTTTGATAGGTAATTGAAGTAGTATTAGAATTTTGTGATGGATTATTTGCATTTGCATCATCATCAATTCCATAAGGAGGTGCAAGAACAGTTGGAGAAGGTGGAGGATCATCAATCTTTTGTTGTTTTTTATCATCACCAAATAGATAACCTAATGAACTTTGCCCTCCACCATAGCTAACACCTCTAGTTGAGTTTGGAGATTTCTCCATTAAAAATGTATTAAGAGGATTAAAGGAATTAATTAAGATGGACTCAATTGATTTGTGTTTAGTAGAAAGATTTAGCCCTTTTGTCCTTGAAAGCTAAGTGTATCTCCCCTTTTATATTGGTAATTAGTTCAAATGTAATTAGGTCATTGTCAAAACCAACAATAAGTAGATCAAGAGGGTTTAAAATGAAAAATCAAAGTAAAAATTGGGAAAAAGGTGAAATTCTAGTAGGCATTAGAACATGAATCGGTTGATATATATATATATATATATCTTCTTAGTTTTCATTCAAAATCATTCTTTAGGGTCAAAATTTTCGCTCAGACAAGAATTAGTTGGATCAAAATCAAAGCTTTGTGATCACTATTATATTGTTTTTTTATAGTTTATAGGTCGTAAATGAATGTTGGTTGACTTTGAAGAATATTTTGTGTAAAGGTTAGATTTAATCGTATTATTTTGATATATCTATTATCTTATTGTTTTATTTAAATTTACAGATGCTAGATGAATGTGGGTCGGCTTGAAAAAGTTTTTTAGATAAATGTTAGGTTTAATTGTATTATCGTAATATCTCTATTAGTTTGCTATTTTGTGGTAGTTTAAAGTTCGTAGATGAATCTCGATCGGCTTTGAGAAATTTTTGTGCGTAAAATTTAAGTTTAATTGTATTGTTTTGATATCACGTTTATCGTATTATTTTGTGACAGAGAATCCATATATTTTAGGAGTCTAGTTAATATAATAAAAATAATTAAATAATAATTTAAAAATAGTGAAAAGATAGTTTTATCTGAAGAAAGTTGTTTTAATGAAAGACAAAAAGTTCAAATCACTTTTCTAAAAGTCTTCACACTTTTAATATATATATATATATATATATATATATATATGAAAACTTTCTAAAGACTTGAAAAACTCGTAGAACAAATTTTCATTTTTCATATTTCAAGTTTAATTGTGAACCGGCCAGTTTAATAATCTACGAGATAGGTAGACAAAATATGGAAATGTAGAAATACATTGAATATATTTTCTTGTGATAAATGTTAAAGACCTCTAATAGTTTTAATAAGATGGAGTTATGATATTAGATACGAGTTCTTTGATATTTGACCATGGTTTTCTTTAATTTTTTGTTCAATGTTACCAGTCAATTTTGCTTGACAGACCTTAGGTTTAGATTAGACCTATTCAATTTATGTACACCATAATTTTGTTCTTTCTTTGTATCGAGATTTCCCCAATATCTGAAATAGAAGGATTAGAGCAGAGCTTCCCAAAATATCTGGGATGAAAATTGAATTTTGGTTGAATGAAAAATTACATTGATCTCATTCATAGGGTCTGTATATATACATAAGGAAAGAAGAAGAAGAAAAAATATTTCCTAACATTAACCGACTAATCTACTATGAGAGTTAACTAGTTAACAGTCTATGTAACTAACTAACAAACTACACCAGCTAATTCTATGCTAAGATGTAGTTGCAATAATAGTTAGAGTATCTTAACACCCCCCTCAAGTTGGGAGGGGGTAATTCACTGACAACTTATGAAGATTTACTGAATGATTGGCTCGAGGCAATGCTTTAGTTAGTATATCAGCCAACTGGTCTACAGTAGATATGCGGTGCAAAACAATGAGTCCCTCCTGTATCTTGTCCCGAACAAAGTGGCAATCAACTTCAATGTGTTTGCTTCGTTCATGAAACATCGAATTTCTTGCTATATGAACGGCAGCTTGGATATCATAAAACACAGAAATAGGCAATGGACAAGCTAAGTCAAGTTCAAGCAGCAGTCTTTCTTTCACCCACTATTTTTCTAACTGCTCTATATTCTGCCTCTGCTGATAAGAGAGATATGGTTGTTTGTTTCTTAAATTTCTAGCTGATTGGAGTAGACCCCATAACTATAATGTACCTACTGATAGATCTTCTATACTCAGGACAGGCAGCCTGGTCTGAATCACAATAACCTGTGATGCTACAATTTGAATCTTTGGGTATGAAAATGCCTAGACCAGGGTCCCTCTTTAAGTACCTTAGCACATGGTATGCAGCTTGTAGGTGAGATTCTCTAGGGAATTGTAGGTATTGACTAAGATGTTGTACACTGAAAGCAATAGCCAATCTTGTGTGAGTGAGAAAGTTGAGTTTTCCTACTAGTTTCCTGTAGAATGTAGGATCACTGAGTAGGGTTCCTTTCTTGGCATGAAGTTTGACAGTGCTGTCAAGTGGTGATGTAGTTTCTTTGCAGTATGTGCAATCAAAATCATGGATAAGGTCTGTAGCAAACTTCTTTTGTGATATGAGAATCCCATCCTGTTGTATTGTATTTCTAGCCCTAAGAAGTAGTGAAGTCTGCCCAAATCTTTGATCTTGAATTGATCATGGAGGAAGGAATTGAGGGACGTAATTTCACCTACATCAGTCCCAATCAAGATCACATCATCCACATAAACTGCAACAAAAACTAAAGAAGAACCAATTTTTCTGTAAAATAAGGAGTAGTCACTGTTGGAGTGTGAATATTCTCTGGAACATAAAGCATGAGCTAATTTGTCATACCACTGTCTATTAGCTTGATTTAGACCGTAAAGAGACTTCCTCAACTTGCATATCAGACTTTGATCTTCTACCATGAGACCCTGTGGTAAATGCATATATACCTCCTCATTCAAGTCACCATAAAGGAATGCATTGTTCACATCTAACTGGTAGAGATTCCATCCTTTCTTTGCAGCTAGGGTAATTAATGTTCTAACTATAGTCATTTTAACAACTGGAGAAAATTTTTCATTGTAGTCTATTCCATCTTGTTGGGTATAACCCTTGACAATAAGTCTGGCTTTATATCTTTCTATGATGCCATACGATGTATGTTTGATCTTATAAACCCACTTGCACCCTATAGCTCTTTTTTCTGTAGGTAAATGAACTAAATCTCAAGTTTTATTGGCATGTAAAGCCTCAAACTCAAGAGACATTGTTGTTTGCCAAGCAGGATCCATACTTGCTTCTTCAAATGAGACTGGCTCACAATCACGTGAAGTCAGTTCAGCTAACTGTTGGCTTGTAGGATTAAGACTTGTGAGGGACAAGTGATGGTTGATATTAGGCTGAGAAGATTGATTTTGTGAAGTATGCTGCAAACCAGGTATGGTGTATTTGTATGCATTCAGATATTGTGGTATGGTATGAGTTTTGGTTGATCTCCTAAGTGTTGTAGTATAAGAAGATGTTGTAGTTGCAGGTTGGAATTGAGTTTTTGCAGAAGATTGCGGGGTATTTTCATGTTGGTTATCAGTAGGGTCATTTGAGAAAGTGACAGAGGTATCATGTGTGGAAGCATGAATGGGAGAATTAAAGGGCATATGAGTACTAGTAACATTATCAGTGATGTCCTCATCAATCCCATAAGTTTTGTTAAAGTTGTTGTCTCTATGATTTACTATTGGGATTCAGAAGTCACCTTGTTTATTGTAGAACTGAAAGTAGAATCTGGATAAGATTACACAAATGGAAAAACAGTTTCATAAAATGTCACATCACTGGAAATGTGAATCTTTTTAGTACTTAGGTTTAGAACTGTGTACCCCTTTGTGTTGAAAGGATATCTAACAAATATATGTGGTGTTGAAATTGGTTCAAACTTGTCTTTATGAGGTCTTATAATGGTAGGGAAACATAAGCATCCAAAAGATCTAAGGTGAGAGTATATGGGATGTTTTTGATAAAGAACTTCATAAGGACTTTTGTTTTGGAGAACTGAATTAGGTAATCTATTTATCAAATAAGTTGTTGTTAGAATGCACTCACCCCAGTATTGAGTAGGAACCTTGGATTGGTACAATAATGCTCTTGCAACTTCAAGAAGGTATTTGTGTTTCCTCTCTACCACACCATTCTGTTGTGGTATGTATGGACAGGATCTTTGATGTACAACCACTTTATTTTGAAGAAAAATTATTGTTTCATTGTTGATGAATTCTGTACCATTGTCTGTTCTGACTGCCTTTATCATCGTGTTAAACTAATTTTCTACAAGGGAAAAGAAAGCCTTAAGAGCTTGTAAAATATTGCTTTTGCAGCTTAATAATTGTGTCTATATTTATCTACTAAAATCATCAACAATGGTCAAAAAGTACTTTTGGTTATCATAGGTAGGCATATGGTAAGGGCTCCAAAGGTCTAAGTGAAGAAGACAAAAAACTTTGGTGGTTGAGATGGCTGATTTTATGGGAATTAGAGTCTTGTTTGTCTTGTCATTGGGCAAATATTGCACATAAAGGGTTTTTTAGAAGAGAATGAAATTGGGATAGTGGATATGCTTTTCATCTTAATAAAGGGTACATGCCCTAGCCTATAGTGCCATAAGTGATCAACATTACTCCCATGAGACATACATGAACTAGTAGATGCAGAAGAAACAACATTTGAGGGCACTATTTTATTAATGGGAAATGAGAGATTTACAAGTAGATTGAAATGTGATAAAGTGCAATCTATCTTACTAGTAGAACTAGAGACTTCATTAGTATTACATGGAGGTGAATAGGAGGCAAATGGTGAATTATTTATATTGCAAGTAAAGATCGGACTCTTAGGTTGACATTCTTTGTTGTGGAGGGTGTAGATATGTGATGATGAATTGTGACACGATCCAATGTTCGATGAAACAGGATTGAAGGCTGAACTGCAGTTGTGACACTTTGAGCATAGAAAATAGAGTCCATTCAAAGCTTTACCAATCTCCAGAGGGCTCTTCAATGAAGGGACCTGCATCAGACAGAAAAAACTATTGAAACTAGGCACAAACAACACTTTATGCAAAGTTAATGAAGGATTTAAGCATGCATGACCAATTTCAGTCACTTTTACTCCATAGCCATTGGGTAATGTCACTAGGAAAAGATAGGGAAGTTATCTGATGTTGGTGAGAAGTTTCTTGTTAAAAGTTATGTAGTTTGTAGCCCCAGAGTCTATAATCCATGAGTTAGTAGATAGCTTTAGACACGCAGATGAAAGATTTCCAATATAACAAATAGAAGAGTAGCAAGCTAGTATACTTGCAAAATTGACAGCTCCACCTACTATGTTGTTCACAGTTTGCCTAGCAGTCTGTCCAAGGTTAGTTACTCCTTGAACTTGAAAGTGCTCCAGTAAGGTTATCAACTGATTGTACTGGTCCTTGCTTAAAGTTTGAGATGATAAAGGTGATTTTTTCTCATAATTATACCCTGCATAAGGCCTTTCCAGCGATCCCTCTGAATTGCCATGAGCAATAGCTGCTGTGCCAGAGTTTTTACCCTTCGTGAACTTGAAATCTGGTGGGAAATCGTGTAACTTGTAGCATTTATCTTTTGTGTGATCTCTCTTTTTGCAATATTCACAAAAAAAATTGAGTTTATTTGAAGGTAGTACCCCCAATGCTACGATAAGAAGCATAATTTGTTCAAAAATTAGCATTCATACCAGTAGCATTCACATGTAGCGATGTGGATTCCAGATTCAATCGATTATGAGGCCTTACCTCTCTTTGTCTTTCTTCTTAAGCTAGGATAGAAAAATCTTGAGCTATGGTTGGCAATGGGTTCATCATTAAGATACTGCCTCGCACAATGGTGTATACTTCGTTCAACCCTATTAGGAATTGAATAAGTCATCTGTCTTGTTCAGCTTTGTACATTTTGGTTTTACCCCCACAAGTGCACAAACATGTGCATTGAGAATTAGTATCTAGAGTACTGAGCTCCTCCCACAACTTTTGAATTTGTGTAATAGCTTGTGATGTCGAGATTCCCCTGTGTAAGGTCGTTGATTTCTCACTGCAATTGATATAATTTTGCTCCATTTGCTTAGTCGTATCGATCTTCGAGCTCATCCCAGAGCTCTTTAGCATTGTTGACGTATTGCAAGCTATCTCGTAGATCCTTAGATAAGGAATTGAGAATCCACGATGTGACCATGTCATCACACCTCTCCCATTGAGCATAATTGGGTGAATTGGAATCTCGTTTTGAGATTTTTCCGTTAATGAACCCTGTTTTATTTTTCACAGATAAAGCCCTAAGCACACCACGACGCCAAGAGCGATAACCAGTACTGTCGAAAATCACCAGAATTATTGATGTTTCTGCAATTTCAGTTGGGTGCATGTAATACACACTGGTCAATTCGCCAATTCCATGAGATGGAGATTGCTCTTCAGTAGCAGCAGTAGGAGTGGAATCAGTCGTCATTGATGAAGATAAAGTTCGAATTTGTGAAGAAAATCAAAAATCGAGGGAGAGAAAAAATTGAAAGGGGATCAAAAGGTTGGGGAATACGGAATTGCTGGCTCTGATACCATATCGAGATTTCCCTAATATCTGAAGTAGAAGGATTAGAGCAGAGCTTCCCAAAATATCTGGGATGAAAACTGAATTTTGGTTGAATGAAAAATTACATTGATCTCATTTATAGGGTTTGTATATATACACAAGGAAAGAAGAAGAAAAAAAAATATACCAACTAATCTACTGTGAGAGTTAACTATTTAACAGTCAATGTAACTAACTAACAAACTACACCAGCTAATTCTATGCTAAGATGTAGTTGCAATAATAATTAGAGTAATTAGAGTATCTTAACACATTGACTAGAGACAGGAAAACTATAAAGTTAAAATATAAAATGTAGATTCTTGAATTAGCTAGGCCAAAGAGATTAATGAATAAAAAAATGATCATGAACAGATACAACAACAATAATAAAATGTGTAGTATAATCTCACTAAGTGGTAATATCGAAGACTGAAGAAGATAGAATATACAAAATTTTATCCCTATCGTGTAAAAATAGAAAGATTATTTCGGATAGATCCTCATGCGGCTTAACAAAAATAGTGCTAATACACTGGATAGCATCGTTCTATATTGGGAATATGTTAAGGTAATTAAAGTGCAAACTATGATTCAACAATTGTCAATCAACTTTAATGGGTGATGAGTAACACGTTAGAGCTTAAAAAGTAGTTCACTAATTATGGTGTTAAATCAAGATAAGATATTATTTTGCATAAATAAAAAAGGTGAGTAGTAATAGACTTGATTGGCAAAAAACAGCAAATGGATCCAAAGAGTGAATCACACTATTTTTGAAATGGGAAAAAGATATTGAAAAGGTAAAACTCAAAGAACTATTCTTAGTTAATAAGCTTTTTAGGAGAGTTCGGTTGGAAGGGTACTTGTAGGGTAAAGTTATTATATTGATTTGAGTCATCATCCTCTAGTTTTAGCTTGGCCCATTATATTGATTTGTGATGTAATATCACTATCAAAGAATCTCAACATTTTTTCAGAATTTGGCTCGTCGATAAAAGATTTTCAACTCAAAATATATCAAAACTCAAAAGTGCTATCGAGTTAAATTCTAATTTTATTATATTGGTTTGAGTCATCACCCTCTAGTTTAGCTTGGCCCACTGATTTGTGATGTAACATCACTATAAGAGAATCGCAACGTTTTGTCAGAATTTGACTCATCGGTGTCAGACTTTCGATGAAAAATACATCAAAAATAGGGGTGGGCATGATACAGTATTTTAAACTTCGGTACGGTAACTTCAGTTTTCGGTATCTAAAAGAATAATACCATTACCATACCAAATTAGTTCAGTATGGTTCAGTATTTTTAAATTCGATTTCGGTATTTTACGGTATGGTAATTCGATAACCATACTATATTTGATTTCTAATTACATATGTTCATATAAAAAAACTATAACTTTAAATTTTAAAAACGTCTCAATCATGTTAGGCTAACAACTCTCTTTGTTAATATATTACACAAAATTAACATTTCAATCACGATTGAATAGTTCGAGATGCAAACTCTGAACAATAGTACCTAAACTTAAGCATAGTACTCTTAAATAATAAGCTTCTCAAATAATTTATTTCTGAATAAAAGTTACTTTTGTGTTCAATTGGCTAATGAATGATATATAAATATATTTAATAATCTTAAATATAATATATATATATATATATATATATATATATATATTTGAGTTTTATATGTTATTAAAAAACATCGGTGCGGTATACAGTATTTCGATATTTATTGCATAAATACCAAATACTGTAACATCCATACCGCGGTATAAAAAATTTTGATTTCGAACTGATAGTCGGTATATACCATACCATACCATACCATGCCCACCCCTAATCAAAAGTGTTACCAAGTAACTAAATTCTAATTTTGTTACATGTTGTGCACCACAGCTAATTTGATTTAATATCCACAATTCTACAAATTTTATTTTACTATATCTAGATACAAAGGGCATTTAGAGGACCAACATGGCAACATACATAAGTTATATACTAAGGTACTATAGTCTATAGCACCACTAAATCTCACTTACTTCATTCTTAAGGGGACTAATTAAACTATATGTTAGAGTGCATATATTATTATTTTTTTCTACTTATCCTGAATCTCTTACTCTTTAGAGTGTTCCTACAAATTTCTACTTTTGATCGATTTACTCTCTTCATTAACACAATACATCATCAATAAGACATTTTCAAACAAACACATTATTAAGTCATTGACATCTATTTAGCTAATTGCCTTTTTTAAGTAATTACCTTGTTGGGCAGTATATATATGATCATCTTAATACAACAACTTAAACAATAAGCAAAAAACAATTAACAAATACGATGATAATAATATCTGAGCATTAGTACTTTAACTGAAATTGCATCGCACCATCAAAGGACGTGGATGTGGTGCAGCGGATGGGGTTGCTCCTCTCTTGATCAGAAGTTATGGGTTCGAGCCCTGAGTATGAAAAAATTCTTACCCCCGAATAGGGTCCTACGCGGCGAGAATCCGAATTAGTCGGACTCCAATGCGGGACCGAACAGCTAATGGAAACCAAAAGAAAAAATGAAGAAATAAGCATAAAAAAGATAATGTGATGTTGGAAGAACCGCTCAAAGAAATGGAGTACTTTCTCCTTCATGATTCCGATCATATTGCTTTTAAAAGATTTTAAGTAATTTATTTAGTTTTTTCCATTATACCAAAAAAGAATTAGTACTTTAACTAAACATTGTAACTTTTTGGTTTGTAGTGTCATTAATCTGTGGGCTTTCAATAGTTCAATAACTGTGTACAAATTTGATCCACATGGCCCTAGGAAGACATCCAACTGCGGATAATATGGCATTACCTAATTAATTAGCTAGCTGTACCCCATGGTTTAGACCAAAAAAATTAATCACAATAATTTGCTAAATATTGTCTAGCATTCGATATAAGAAAGTGAGTTTTTATAATGATTTTAAGTTAATATATAATAAAAAATTGAGTTCACAGTTATATATTTATATTTAATAGATTGATTTCTTAATACATATACAAAGCGGGATAAATAGTATCTGAATTCATAAATGACACTCTAGATTCACATATATCCTATTTGAGGACATATGGCTGAAATTTAGTTGTTTTTTTTTTGTTATTTAATTATTTAATTATAATAAATTAAATTGATTTGATGTAAATATTTGATACAGACAAATAGTTATGATCAGTAGGTACAAGTTCACTATCATATGGCAGTTGGTTTAACCGACTAATTGCATTGGAGTTATAGACAATCATACCCCATTTAGGCCTATTAGTGGGTTCCAATTGTTGAGTTATCTGTTTTTATGAGTTGTGATCTACTAATTAAGATAATGTTAGGTTTAATATTTAGTTACGTTAGATATATATACTTTTTTCTTTCTCCTTCAATTCTTCTTGAATTTATCGTAGCAGAGACGAATTTAAGATTTTATCATTTGATTTTAAGGATTTATAACGCTGAATTCGTTGAACTTTTAAGTAGCTTCTTGTTGTATACTCCCGAAATCAGTATACAACAATTGCTTGTGTCATGTGAGTCACAAGATAGATAATTTTCAAGTTATAAATACAAATCATGAAGATGCATTTTCGTTTGACTGGACATGCACATGTAAGTTATAGGAAGAATGGTTCCGAAAATAACTTTGGTTTGCCAGTTTAACCTCAGTGACTATGAAATAACGTTTGTGATTTTCTTTTTGATTTTTGATCCGGTGTTTAGTATCCACATTAGAGTCTGACTAATTCGAATTTGTGTCGGAAATTCCCTTTATGGGGGTAAAACACTCACTACCAAAGCCGGCTCGAACACCTCTGATAAGTGTAAAGAAGTACTTACCACTCGACCACGGCCTTTGAGGTAAACAATGTTTGTGAATATTTTATGAAAAAATAACATAAATATGCATCTTAACTTACCATATTTATACAAATTTCCATCCTTACAAAGTAATTACAAAAATTTCAACTAATTATGTATTTTTCTTAGATTTATCGGGGAGCTAATTATGTATCTCGATAGATTCAAAATCAGTAAAAAATATATCGGGAGCTAATTATATATCTTTACAAGGAAAAAATATATCTTCATCGGATGTATTATGTATCTCGACCGACCCAAAATAGGGAAAAAAATGGGATCTAATTATGTATCTTTACAAAGGAAAAATGTATCTTCGTTGGATGTATTGGGAGTTAATCGTGTATCTTGATAGTCCAAAATTAAGATTTTCAGTAATTATGCAAAAGGAATTTTATGTAATTAAACTCCAGTTGGAATTTATGTTTAATAGGTAAAGTGAAAACACTATTACAATGCCCATGTAAAGAAATGGACTAGCCCAACAATCATCAAATAGGCCCATATTACAAATGTCAGTAACAATATTGGCCCAAGTAATCCTACAGAAACCCATTTAAAGGCCCAAACCACCAAGCCCACGTGAACTTTCAAGAACATTCGACTTCTTCTATCTTGTTCCTGGATATCCGACCACCTTCGAACTACTGACAATTCTGACAAAAATAACAGTTTTCTGAACCAAAAAAAAAATAAAGATTTTTTGGTACGTTAATTAAATTTAATTTTGTCAGTTGTATACATAATTCAACATGTTATATTCATTTTAACAAATTTCTTTCATGATTTGCAGGACTTTTGGTGAAATGATTGGAACTAAAACTTTAGTACCAGCTATAACTAAATTCATCAGAACTACGTTTCCATCTGGAAGTAGAATTGGTAACTTCAAACTTCTTTAGTGTAATGCTTCTTTTTCTTTTTTTTTTTATAGTATAAAATTAGATACTAGCGTGTTCGTTTTTACTTGTCATGAGAAATATCGCCAACTTATAGTATTTTTCATGTAGTTTTTCTTTTTTTTTTTTTAATGATTGTGGTGTCCGAGCCAACTTTTCCACCTTGACCAAATACACGAAACACCTGCCACCTCCCATCAGCAAGCAATAGATATCATGTAACTCTGTCTACAAAACTAGAATAGATGAAAGAATCACCTAGTGTTTTTTGCATCTGTTAGGTTTTGAACCTGAGACCTATTTTTCGTATAGTTTTAGAACATGTGAATTTATATTTTAAAATTTTGAATTGATTTTAATTTAATTTAGCACCGAAGATTAGTCAGATTGACTATCATGAAATAAAGCGTGACAAGCATGAGCGAAGAGAGGGAGTAAATGCACTGTGGGAATAAAAGGAGGTTAGTCTTGAAGGACCTTTTGTTTTTAAAATTAAAAATGTATGCTTTGGAACTATCCGGGGGTCTATCGGAAATAGCCTCTCTATTTCTTTCTTCGGAGGTAGTGGTATGGACTTCATACATTTTACCCTCCTCCCTAGACCCCACTAGGTGGGAATATACGGTTTGTTGTTGTTGTTGCTTTGGAACTATATAACCAATGCTTTCTCTCTGTTATATATTAATTTGACTTGAATCATATTGATGGCAGTGGAGAAAATTTAATTTGGCAGAAATATAAAACGAGAAAGTCTAATTTGTGAATATTGAAATGAATTTGAATTCTTGTAAGTTTTATCAAAGTTGTGTAAAATTGTAGGAGTATTATCATTCCCTATTATCAATGGGATAGTATAAAACAATTTTTTGTTCCGAAACAGAAAGAGTGTCATATAAATTTGCATAGAGATAGAATTGTTATTACAAATGTACAAGAAAATTATAGTAGAAGAAAAAGTTATTTGACTGTTTGATTTACAGTTGTATTCATTTTGACTATGAATGACAATAATTGCAAACGTTGGTACAGTTGGAACAATGACCCCTAAGAAGCAAGCAAATGATGATGCTGGAGAAGCCCAGATAAAGGTGGAGAATGCTGAACCCCTCGTTGCTTTTAGCAGGCCGCCTCCGATCCCTCCTTTCCTTGGACCTCTAGTTGCTCTTTCACTGCTTGAATCATGGTCGAAACGAGATAACAAAGATGATTGACAGCGGATATGGTTAATGGCTTAGGACCTTCTACCAATAGAAGTAAGAAAATTTTGAAGGTTTTACTGTGCTTGTTATGGATGTGAAGTCTGTTTTGTATGCTACCGTTTATATGTAGGAACATAATGCCTTCAAAATGTTGTCCAGTTGTCTTGAGTGTCAAGCAGTGTATATGTCTACTTTTGGAACTTCTTAATAATGAACAGAGATATCGTGTAGATAAGTGTAAGAATGGTGACTATGATACTCCATAACTTGCGGTACCAGGCAAGAATTGGACGTAAGCTTGGCCGGAGTGCTATTCTGTAGATACTTTGTAAAAGATGGGGACTCATCAGAAACAACCCTGCATGAGAAATGTTTTTTGCCGTGTTGGGAATATCTCCGTTCTTTGTTGGTGAAAAATAAAGAAAATAAAGAAATCAACATACATTCAGCGGCCTCAGGGAAAGCATCACATATTGAAATCACCTTCTGGAACACTTCCTGCATTTTGTCAAGAAAGGAACATCGTGTGCGTAAATGAAATTGAAACTGAACAAGAATCAAGAAACTCAGTTGCTGACATGTCAGTATCAGGAAACTAATATCTTTTTGATGGATTAGCTTGTCTAGTTTGTGCTTTTCTGAAATAGAAGGTTGGTGGTGTTCATACCAAAGCTAGATATAGCATATAGTTGATAAATTAACTTCTCTAGTTTGCGCTTTTATGAAATAGAAGATCGGTGGTATTCATACCATCGCTAAACCTCCTGGTTTGATTGGCGATTCAACAATTACTTGAGCTTTCCTGCATAAATTCCATTTCCGAGCACTTAATGCTGACAAAGTAATAGGCTTAAAGGTAACAAACATGGCCTCAGAAAACTTCGAAATTTACCTTATGACTAGTTCTTCTCCATCTCTTGATAACTCGTAGCAACTGCAGCCTCTAGTGAAAGGAACCTGTTTCTTGTTCCACTCTGCACTTACCAAAATATTATCCCTCATGTTCCGATATTTACATTTTCATAACAACGACAACATACTCGGTGTAATCCCACAAGTGGGATCTGGAGGGTAGAATGAATATTTACATTTTCATAAGATGTAAAAAATAAGTTATTCTTTGTTACCTAAATGCCAGTTCACCACTATTGTAAGATCAACTCCCTCGTAAATGCGTTCAATGCAGAACTGTGTGTTCTCCCCCATGCATGTGGTTAGTTTCTTCAGAAATTTCAGAGCCTCCTGCATCAACTTATAATTGGTGATATAATCGCTAGAGTGTATTGGACAGCCCTAAGTGTTATATAATTCTCAAGTACGGAGCATTGAAGTATTATGGAACGAAACAAAACATTTATGATATACAGTTGATCCCAACTAGCTTGAGATTGAGGCGTAGTAGTTGTTATTGAGCTCAAAAGGTTGGACAAAAGAGAAGTACAATTCATATTTCTATGAGAAAAAGAGGTAACCTTTCTCCCTCGGAATGGTTGAGTATAGGAGAAGTCATCAAAGAAACAATCTTTAGCTATGAGCAGTGCTAGTTGGTTCATGTCCTTGTTGTTGATACTTGAGTAGAACTTCTTGATTGTGTCGGATGGAGAAAACATACTCGTGCCATTCTGAGGATTTAACATTGAAAGTGTGACCGAACAGTTAGATTTGCTCTTGATGCCTCGTATTTTAAGTTTTCGTTGTGATACTTCCGTAACTGATTCATGGTTAGGTTGCAATGGAGGCATGCTCTGGGAACGCATAAACTCCAGTTTGGACCATAAACTATGCCGGAGAAGTTGACCTGAAAATGCCATTTTAATGGATAATGGCAACACTACTGAAATTATGCATCATCTATTTATGGACCCATGTTAAACACTTTGGTTAAAGCTTTGACATTGAGGAAAGGACCTATTCCTTTCCTAAAATTGTTGTTTTAATGTCTCTACCTTGCTCTGTACTTAAGGTATCTATTTAGTATAGAGCCAAATTTAGCCATCTTCAGATGACCTGTGGTAGATTACTTTCTTGGTGCTCATTCTAGCCATTTGCCAATTCCACTTAAAAGTGTTTTTACATTGCATTTTATGTTTTTTGTCAAACTTTGGATGAGAAAGTAGCTAAAAAAAACTGACTGCTTTTATGTTATTATTATTTTTTTTATCAGGTACCGCTTTTATATTTTTGTTATGATTTTCTTTTTTTGATAATTGGTAACATTTTATTCTTCAGCTAGAAGATATGCTGGAAACCTTTAAAAATACTTACAAGGATCCTAAGAATTCTAAAGGCAGATTTGAATCCTCTAATCATATTTCTTTACACCAAAAGAATAGAGATACAGTGCAATTCCAGTTAACCTTGTGAGTGGAATTGAATATATATTCAAATTCCTACTATTCCTCTCTGCAATGTCGAATTAGATTCCACTAGATCTTCTGTCTCTTGCTACCTCCTCTTCTGATCCAACAACTAAGTCAGCCAGCAGTGTGTTCTGGCATAGTCCATTTTCCTTCTGACAAGTTGAGAAACATGGACCATATTTGAGCTGTGAAAGGACAATGTAAGAAGAGGTGCCTATTAGTTTCCCCGTCTTCCTACATAGAGAACACCAGGGGATTATGATCTTTCCTTTCCTCCTCAAAATTTCATGTGTCGATCATGCCTTTCTGATAAGAAGAATGGAAAGGTTCGCTTTCTTTCAACCGGACCCTTCTTTGTAAACGCTACTAAGGACCATGGTTGTGGCTTAATGGTCAATAAAATCGGGGTGAACCACGAGGTCTCACGTTCAAATTTTAGTGGAGACGAAAGAATTTTAGGTTATTCTTTTTCATATGTTCAATCCTCAATTGGCTTAGTTACCCGATTCCTATGCTGGTGGGAGGTAGTAGGTATGAGTGGAATTAGTCTAGTTGTGTGCAGACTAGCTCAAACACTAATAAAAGTGTTTTGGGGTTATGCTCCTCTGGTGGAGTTACAAAAGGTTGTGGACAATGCACATTCATGATATACTAAATTTGACAATACGAAATATAATCACTATGACGATAAAGACCTCGCTTTCTAGGTGTTCTTAACACCAGAAAAATTGTCATAACATGGGGAGAAACGATTCTTTAGGTCATAACCACTCTTAGCTCCTCAAGACTTGTATTTTGGGGCTGAATTCGGATGTCGAGTGGTGGCCATGGTGATCATGGCAGTCAGCGACTGCAACGCCATGGAAGCTATTCTTGTCTCACCTTGCTCCCTCTCAGGAAGTGGCCTTTTCCCTTTGATCTTCTCAAATAACAAAGTATTGGTTGCTACATCATTTAATCTAAGGGCAATCTCTGTTATAATGGTAACGTTAGAAGCTCTCTTTGAGAACA
Organism: Capsicum annuum; assembly: GCF_002878395.1. NCBI lineage: Eukaryota > Viridiplantae > Streptophyta > Magnoliopsida > Solanales > Solanaceae > Capsicum > Capsicum annuum. The sequence continues at coordinate 3,133,001 of NC_061111.1, forward strand.
AACAGGATGATTATTGGTGTTTTGACAATACAATTGCATGAATTAGTAGTATATATGAAGCACTAAATTTGCTTACTCATTCAGAAAACAAGGTTTTTTTTAATTATAGCTATCATAATAGGGTTGTTTTGATGACAAAAGAACATGTTATTGGCAGCCTCTTGTAGTAGGTTCATCGCTAGGTAAGTCAGTGGGGGAGGCAATGACAGGTGAACTCTTCTTGACCAAAAACGCCCCATATGAGAATTCTAGTATTTATTTCAAATCATTAGTTGTCTATGAAGTTATATAAATCTGTGCAAATTCATATTTGTCAACCGATAACCAATTAGTTAAGAATACAAAATTTGGCAACTAATAATTTATTAAATACAGCTAGAATAGATTGTTAGCTAATAGAGGTTAATATTAGGATGGATACATCATAGCTTGCTTGTTAGGCTTTATGTTTTTCTTTTCAACGACCCACGTAGGCATGTTAGTTTTGTGCTATAAAGAAAACAATAGTTCAAAAGTTGTAATTATACTCTTCGTTTGGTTTAATGTTCATGAAAATAAAAAAAATTCAAGTTGTCTTTCTGCACTTGGATTCATTTTAAGTAATCTTGAATTCTTGTATATGGTTTGATGATTTTTTTAATGACTGTTAACATGATGGAATCCTCCTATTCATGCTTATTTGGACAGATTATGTTCTACAAAGAGCACATAGACGGGGAATATGCGAAATATTTTTGTAAGCTTGTAGGTTTTGGACATGTCCTGCATCGATCTGCAGATGCACTAGTTCGTAGATTTGGTACTAAGAATCACTAATAAAGAGACTCACAACCATAAAAGATAGTCTTTCCATAAAGAATTGCTTACCGCTTGAATTTTTAGATTGAAATTCAATCCATCTTCTTCAACTTTTAACAATATAGGTCTCGGTAGTGGTTCCAATTTTTCTTGAACCCAACACTCAATTATAAAGTTTTTTTCGAGCAGCTTTCAACAGATAAGTATTTTATTTATAGTAGCACTAGTAAATGGCCCTTAGGACTTAATTACAGAACTAGTCATTCTTTGGAGTTTGATTCTTGATCTTCTGAAGCAATCCAAGGCCTTACGGTTGACATGTAATTGAGCCATGTTGTGTAGTGGGAATACGAAGTTATCAGCTGGGGGCCCATCAGGAAGAACCCTGCATAGGAAATTTTTTTTTTGCCCTGTTGAGAATATTTCTGTTCTCTTGTTTGGTGAAAAATTAAGAACAAAAGAGATTGGCATACAGTCAGCAGCCGCAGGAAAAGCATCACATACTGAAATGACCTTCTGGAACGCTTCCTGCATTTTGTGAAGACAGGAACACCACGTGCGTTAATGAAATAGAAACTGAACAAGAATCAAGAATTGCAGTTGCAACTTGCCAATATCAGGTAAAAATAGTGAACATCTTGTTGATGAATTAGCTTGTCTAGTTTGCGCTTTTTCTGAAATAGAAGATTGGAGGTGTTCATATCAAAGCTAGATACATAGTGTTGATAAATTAGCTTTTCTAGTTTGAGCTTTTATGAAATAGAAGATAGGTGGTATTCATAGTGTTGATAAATTAGCTCGTCTAGTTTGCGCTTTTCTGAGTTATAAGAAATTTGGTGGTATTCATACCAAATCTAGATAACATATTGTTGACAAATTAGCTTCTCTAGTTTGCGTTTTTCTGAAATAGAAGATTGACGATATTCATACCATAGCTAAGCTTCCTGGTTTGATTGGCGATTCAACGATTACTTGAGCTTTCCTGCATATATTTCCATTTCCGGGGCACTTTATGCTTGTGCTAAGTTACAATAGGCTTAAAGGTAACATACATGGTCCAAGAAAACGTTGATATTTACCTTATGACTAGTTCTTCTCCGTCTCTTGATAACTCGTAGCAACTGCAGCCTCTAGTGAAAGGAACCTGTTTCTTGTTCCATTCTGCATTTACCAAAATATACTTTCTCATGTTCCAATATTTACATTTTCATTAGATGTAAGAAATAACTCATCGTTACCTAAATGCCAGTTTACCATAACCGTGAGATCAACTCCCTCATAAATGTGTTCAATGCAGTATTCTGTATTCTTCCCCATGCATGTAGTTAGTTGCCCCAGAAATTTCAGAATCTCCTGTATCAATTTGATATAACCACTAGAGTATATTAGAGAACCCTTAAGTGATGGGTAATGCTTAAGTTGATCTCAACTAGCTTGGAATAGAGGTATGGTAGTTCTTATTGAGCTCAAAAAGTTGTACAAAAGTAAGGTACAATTCATGTTTCCGAGGGAAAAGAGATATAACCTTTCTCCCTCGGAATGGTTCAGTGTAGGAGAAATCCTCATAGAAACAATTTTCAGATATGAGCAATGCTAGTTGGTTCATGTCCTTGTTGTTGATGCTAGAGTAGAACAACTTGATTGTATTGGCTGGAGAAAATGTACTCATACTCGTGCCATTCTCAGGATTCAACATCGAAAATGTGACCAAACAGTTGGTTTTGTTCTTAATGCCCCGTATTTTAAGTTTTCCTGGCGATTGCCTCTTAACTGATTCATGGTTAGCTCTCAACGGAGGGATGATCGGTGTACGTGTAAACCTCGGGTTGGACCATAGACTATGCTGGAGAAGTTGGCCTGAGAATACCATTTTAATAGATAACAGTATGGGAACTATACATTATTTTATCAATTTATGGACCCATGATTGATAAAAAGCATAAAAGCTTTGGTTTAAAGCCTTGACATTGAGGAAAGGACCTATTCCTTTCCTAAAATTGTTGGCTTAATGTCTTTGCCTTGCTCTGTGCTTTAAGTATCCATTTAGTATAGAGCTAAATTTAGCAATCTCCAACATAATTTTATGACAATGCACAACATTAGCATGAGGTTGTCTATATATTTGCTAATTCTATTTTTGCATGAGTACAAAGCAATGTCTAGTAGAGTCTTGCGGAAAGAGAAGGATGTCTAAATACAAGAAATCAACGAAACTGACTCTATACAAAACTCTCTAAAATCTTTGAGGTCACTCGACTCAGACTGATCAATCTCCTGTCATTTTCTACATGCTTCCCATGCATCAATGTATTTCTTAGGTCATAACCGCGCTTTATTCCTTAAGGTTAGGATTTTTGGGCCGAATTTGAACGTCTAGTGGCAGCCATGATCAACAACTGCAACACCATGGCAACTATCCTTGTCTTAACTTGCCCTCTCTTAGGAAGTGGCCTATGCTCTTTCATCTTCTTGTCAAGTAACATAGGCATAGCTGCTGCATCATTTATTCTTAGGGACATCTTGCTTGAACCTTTGATGATTGTTAGTGTTTTGACAATGCAATTGCATGAATTATAACTATATATAAAGCACTAGCATTGCTTGTTCATTCAAGAAACAGCGCCCCCTTTCTTTGTAGCTACAATAATAAGGTTGTTTTGATGAACAAAAGGACAAGGTATTAGCAACCTTTTGTAGTAGGTTCATCACTAGGTAAGGTAGTAGGGAGGCAATGACAGCTAATTTTTTTTCTTGACCAAAAATATTCCCTATATAATGTTTGACTTATATATGAAGTTAAATAAATCCTTGCTAATCACATTTGTCAACCAATTTGTTAATTAAGTATACAAAATTTGGCAACTAATCATTATTAAAATATAATAGAGTAGATTGTTAGCTAATGGAGGTCCAAGATCAGGATGGATACATCATGGTGTCCATCCTGGCTTGCTTGTTAGGCTTTATGTGTTTTCTCTTTTTTACGACCTACATTGGTATGACTAATCATGAAGGAGAGCCTTGGAGTAACTGGTAAAATTGTTGCCATGTAATCAGGAGGTCATAGGTGGCAGAAATGCAAGGTAAAGTTGGGTACAATACACCCTTGTGGTGGGGTCCTTCCTCGGACCCTATGTATAGCGGAAGCTTTAATATACCAGGCTGCCATTTTATAGTTATGACAAATCTATCCTATAAAGAAAACAATACAAAAGTTGTAATTATACTTTTTGCCTGGTTTTACTACTCGAGAAAGAGCCGCCACT